>NW_009943680.1:0-19515 GCF_000696875.1 Nestor notabilis
ACTGCTGTAGCTGAACCCAGGACATTCATGTTTTCTATAAGCCCCTATATATACTGGAAGGCTGCTGTAAGGTCTCCCCAGAGCCTTCTCTTCTCCAGGCTGAACAACCCCAGCTCTCTCAGCCTGCCTTCATAGGAGAGATGTTCCAGCCTTCTGATTATTTTCATGGTCCTCCTCTGGACTCACTCTAACAAATCCGTGTCTTTCTTGCGTTAGTGACCCCAGGGTTGAACACAGTATGCCAGGTGGGATATCATAAAAGCAGAGCAGCAGGGAAGAATCACTTCCTTCAACCTGCTGGCCACACTTCTTTTGATGCAATCCAGGGTACAACTGGATTTCTGGGCTGCAAGCCACATTGGTGGCTCATACCAGCAGCATTAATAATGAAGAAGGTGTTGTGAAGCTATGATTCTTCTTTTCTGAGCTTCAAATGGGCATATTCCCTGAAATTATTTCGTCTGGTGTTTTATTTTGTCCTCTCCTTCTAATCTTGCTTCTTTTCTACCTCTTTTTTTTTCCTCTCCATTCATTACATCTCCAACAATTTGATTGCCTTTAAAGAAGGCAGTGTCATTTCTTCTGTTTCTAAGCAGCATTTTGTGGTTGTAAAGGAAACATTTCCCTGCAATAGAAAAGTGACAGATACTGGCAGATGGAGCTGCAGATATCCACAGATAAAGACCTTGCTCGTCCTAGTGACTTGATGAGTTATCCCGGGTGATAGCCTTGGGGTTATGTATCACTGGGGCTCATTGTCATGGCAATGACTTTACCACAATGGTGCCGTTCTTCTACTTGTGCTTTAAGTCCTTTTTCTCATTCAGGATATAGGGGAAACATTGTGAACCTAAGGCTAGAGTTCTACCACAAGTATTGCCATGGAGATTAAAGGTTAACACCTTTCTGCAAATGTGCAGTCCCTTGAGGTTAACTGTAGTTTTAGCTGTGTTTGGGGCTTGATGGCTGGGTAATAGTGGCAGTGAAATTCCCTGGGAGTCCATCACTGGGTTTTTGAGACTTACTGGAAGATGCTCAGTCACCCATGCAACCACTGAACTAGGACAACGCAGCTCATCTAGCAAAGTCACATAGCATGAATATAACATGGCATGCAGTAGGGCCTAGCAGGGACCCTTCCACTTTTGAAGTGCTTCTGAAAAGCCAAGTCAATGTTATCTGTCCACAGGTAGATATGCCTTGTCACACATGGAGCTTCTCATCCTTTTCTTTGGAGTATACTAGGTAGGCTTTAGAAACAGTCTTTGAAAAGTGCCCGGGATGTGGTGACTATCTCAAAGGCAGTATCTCAGATTCAGTGACTCAGATGAATTCACCTGCTTTTTTCTTTTCTGGGAAAAAAATAAAATAAAATAAAATAAAATAAAATAAAATAAATTAAAACCAAGGAAAAGTATCATGAAAAACTCAAATTAAATGTCTCTGAAAGACAGTGTAGAAGTATGGAAAAAGAAATAAGAAAACACCAAAGATGAAGCTGGATACAAAACCAGTCAAGGGGAGTCATGTTTTATAAAAGATATTTCACTCAGCTTAATACAATTTGGTTTCTAGAAGCAAACGAATAGCTCTGGCCAAAGTTTTCTGCTTTGCACATATAGGTGCACTGGCATTCACAAGTTCACTTGCTGGCAATGCTCATGCTCCTGGTGATCAAATCTTTGCTGTGAAACCCCTACCATTATAGTACATTATAGCTCATAATTGTGCCCAGATGCATGTGTCAAGAGCAGTCTCAGGCATGTCCACGTACTTTTCATCCTTTTATTGATTCCTTTGCACCTAAAAAGTCACAGCTGCTTCCATTTCATGAGATGTACTATAGTTCTTCTTTTAAAACAGTATGACACAGTTCAGTAGCTTGAATGTGCTGCAGAGCTGGGACTGCTAGATAGCTTGTTTTTAATTTTCTCCACAGGAAAGAGTAATGTGTAACTTCTCAGCAGAGTAACTGTCACAAAGAAAGAGGATAGAATAAAAGGCATATTTTGGCTCATGTCAAGATAAAACTGAACAAAAAAAATTTTTTTTTCACAGTTCTGTCTTTATAACTCTGAAGCTGAACTATATCAAGATTTTTGGTTCGAATGAGAAATCGGCCTCAGACACTCATTGGAGACATTGAGACAATTGAAACTTTCTGAGACTTTCAGTGTGTTGGTTTCTAGTATTTTGATTCAAACAGATCTCTAATTAAAACTGTATCAAATTCCTGTAAAGAAACCACTATCAGCAGAGAGTGCTGATGCAAGCATAGAGAAGAACAGTTAATTGGGGAAAAAATTAATTGCACTTTTACATTTTGCAAACTGCCTTTCCCAGATACCTGGGTAGCAATTGGAGCACTCATAGACAATGGCTAGGAGGGCACTCCGAGACAATAGGAACTTGACCTCACTGCCTTTATTTGCTAAAATATTTGACAACTGCTTTTAGATATTCTACTGGCATTGGAAGTAGTGATTTCTTTTTAATTAAAATCTCCTAAAAACTGATGTGACAGGGTTCTTTGGAAAAAAAAAAAAAAAAAAAACTGGCAAATTAATTAACTAAACTAGAAGGTCAGTTTTAAAATTCTGCTGCAGACTAATTAAATCCTAGACACTGACATTTTTGGCTAAAAATTGCAACCATAGTAATTAGTGTTGCAGGAAATTTCCATATGCCATTGTGCCAAATGAATGAGTGTATTTCATAATTGTTCCTGTAGGACTTCTTGCAAATAGCTGGGAGGGATGTGATACTATTGTAGGAAATATGCAAAGGCATCGTAGTACTTTCATTCCAGTAACGGTGGCTCCCCAGGTCAGTTGTGAGAAGTAGGGAGGGAGAAGCCTGACAAATGTTAGAAACATTATAAATTATTATTATGGCAATCTCTCCTTCTTGTTGCCTAACACTTTTATAAATATTGCTATTTAAAGAAACAACCACTACTTAAATAAATCTGGCAAGCTGTTAGTCAAAAGGCTGTGGATAAATACATGCTGAATATGCAAATAAAAATCACTATAATGAACAATTTTGTACCATAAAACAAAAGGTGCTGCTAATTATTTTATTGCATTTGCATAAATTTAAGTTAACTATGCAGAGAAATCATTTTTTTTTTTAATCATTAACTTTTTCAGGATTACTAAGGATTTGTTAAATGTCAGGCAGTAAAATTAGAATGTCAGTATGTGACATAAGGGTCAAGTAGACTTAATAAACCTGAACTACATCATTCCACATTTATTTCCAGATTTTCTTTTTCTACTGGAAAATGTGGTAAAAATGTGAAATGTTTTTTGTACAGCCCATGTCCTTCTTAGATACAATAGATTGAGTTATTCAGACCTTTCTCTTTTCAGAACATGTGCAAACTTTGCTCCAAGGGAAAAAGGCTGTTTCCCTCTTGAGTGGCATGGATACAAGGTGATGATTTGGGTAGCTTTTTCTTTAATAAATCTTTCTCTGCAAAGAAAATTAAAATGCCAGAATAAGAAAATTACCAATTTACACAATAATTAAAATAAGTAAAAGATAAATGACTCTTTCAGATGAAAAGCAGAAAGAGATAGGGCTGCTGTGATGAAGGACCAGCCTGAAGGACTGGGCAGCCTGGGCTCATGCAACTTGCATATGTGCCTGAAATGGTGCTTTCAGATGGGCCAGCTTCATCCTCTTGTTCCAGGGCACTGCGTGTTCCTATTATGTCCCTCTTTTATTTCCCACAAAAGTGTCATGATTAGCACTCAGAAAAATAGTTGACGGTCTCATCTGTGGTCACCTAAACTGCCAAATGCTCAGCAGTGCTGCACTGTATGGGCAGGGAGAGAAACATTCAGCTTGTCTCCAAGCCCTACTGGCCTAATGTCCTCAAGTCTCTGCAGTTAGTCTGCAGTTTCTTCTTTCAAAGACTAATGTGATGGTCTATGACTGACTGCAGCAATCAAAGAGCATTCAGGTGCATGTAGAGAACAATTTTCTGGTTGATGTGTTCTTTTAGGTGAACTCATTCAGTAAAATGACGTTTCATACTTCTCTTAGAAAATTTCAGTATTTTTTTATTTTATTGCAGGTGGGGAATATATGTCTTTCAAGCTATTGTTTCAAGCTCTGTGCAAACTCGCGCGGTAAAACTCTGAGAGAGTGAGACTGAATGGCAGAACTTCAGGCACATGCAGTCTTCTAAAACTGGTCATGTGTAACATAATTAGAAGGCAAGAGTATTCCAACTCCTGGGTGCACCAAGTTTTGTGCTGGATCTTGAAGTTTTGGGAGATTAATACAAGGCCCTCTCCAGGGGGTTGTCCAGTCCATAGTTTAGAAGTTACGCTAATGATCTTCCTGTCCAGCCAATCTCCACTGAACCTCAGAGTGGTTTAGCTTGGGGGATGCTTCTGCTAAAGTGATGGGCTTTGTTCTCCATGCTGAAATATAATTTAGGGTAAAAACCCCCATGTGTTCCAGAGCTAAATACTGTACAAACAAACATCAAAATAGAAACAAAGATAAAAACACATGATTAAAATACTTGTTTGGGCCCTTTCTGAACAATATGATGTGACAAGTCTGGGTAGACCAGTTTTTTCTGGGTGCCTCAGCATTTGTTTTCTCTTGGAGGAACATACTTCAGCAACGACCTCCCCTGTCACCTATGAGATACATGAACATCACATCCTGTGCTAGGTCAGCAGGACATTTTCCTTCCACAAAGGAAGAGCAACACTAAGCTGTAAGGAAATTTCAAGTGCTTTGCTCCTGTGACACCAAAATGAACTGTTGAATAACAATAAGTCACACAGATTCCCAATCAGGACATCTTTTCTTATTTTTTTTTTATTGGAAAATTACTAGCTTTGCCCTGCTCTAGAAATAACCTTCCAGGCTTTTTGAATGCTCAGGCGGAGGAGGGAGCTACTCTTTACCTGTTCTTATAGCCCTGAACTGCATTTCTGCATTTCTGCATGCGTTTTAACTACAGGATAAAATCTCAATAAAAAGGGGCTTGCAATCTGCAGGGGGACAGGAGACCTGTATTCAGGACCAAACTTGTGGTAAGAGGTATTTTTCCAGTGGCAAATGTTGCCGTTAACTTGATTTAGCTGTCTGTGGAGACACCGTCACTGGAATGCGTTTGTGTCAGCCATAGCAATATCTGATTAGGGCACAGAGCAAGGAAATGTTTCATAGATCTGCTGTACAACACTAGGATAGGTACTTCACCTCTCTGGGGTTTATTTCTTCACCCCTAAATGGCAATGCTGACTCTAAGCCACCCCTGCATCATATACATTATGTGTGTGATAAGGCTATCTATACTGTTTTTACAGGCTTTGAAGTTTAGGATGAGAAGACCATGGGATGGCTTTGTCATGCACAATTTGTCCTTTTACAGCTTTCAGAGCACCACAGTGTATTTTCACAAATGACCCATTTGTATAAAGCTGTCTGAAAACATTTGCATTTTCAGCACAAGTGTATATCTAAGGTAGGCATGGTTAGAGTATAGTGTCTGGATTCTGAATGCATATTTAAAATTGAAAACAGCCTTTCGATATCTTCAAATAGCAGCAGGATGCTGGATAATTTACACTGTGCCTCACACAGGCAGGCATATAATCCAGCACCCTGAAGCTGTGCACGCCACACACTGAGCACTAAGAAGTTACTTTTGCTTGTAGCACGTTTGAGAGGAGAGGAAAGACTGGCAAACTCACTGAACAACAGTGCTTTTCTTGAGACAGAGTTCATCCTCTCTGAAGACTTTGGAGCAGATGAAGCTGAGCTAATCATCAAGAAACCCTCTAATCTCTATCATTACTTAGGTTTTCATGTTAGCAATTGTGACAGCTTTCTCCCCTTGTCATCAGGAGGAGAGAGCAGTGGTTGGTGCTCTCTGACGAGACTGGAGCCATTTATGGCAGGCTGAGCTTTTCCAAGTTAGTATTCAGGAGTCATACGCAGTCGGTGAATGGAGAGATGATCTCAGAAAGGTGTCGAAAAGGGCCTGGCACGATGGGGGGCTTATGTCGCGTTCCTCTCAGCTGATTGTCAAACAAAGGTAGATCCAGCCATTACCAAATGTATTAATGCATGAAGAAATACAAAAATAAACCAGCTACTTAGGACGCTAACTATTACAGGCGGAGAAATAATACAATAAATCACTGAAATGAAGAAAAGTGGCAAGAGACTCTGAAAACTGAGAGATATTTTGTCACTAAATTGCAGCATTAATAGTGTTTTGGAGCTTCACATTTAAATTGCCTATTTCTGACATTCAAAATGTACATTAGGAAAATGATGCTTATTTTATAGTTACTCATTAAAAGGAAGTGGATATATAAGACAGAGTTTAAAACTATAAATCTCTTTCATAACGAAAAACCAATAAGAGAGCATGGGGAAGACAAATAAATGGATAGTGAAAAAATGATTTTCAAAATGCTTTTGTAATCTAGGGTATAAATGAGCAACTGTCTCATCTGATCTAGGATGAGTCATTTTTAGAAGATCTGAGTATGATCCTGAATGCGGGAGATATTCATATGTTACTTGATAATGAAGAACTAGAAATAATAGAAAAGGTTATTTCTTCTCCCTTGCAATAATACGGGCATTGTGCAATTATACTATTTGTCTCTTCTTTACATAATTGCAATTCTACGTGTATTTCCCCACCTACAGATATATCATCTTTTCCCAACTAACAAGGCACAACTTCAGATTACGTCCTATAGCCTGTATGACAAATTCAAGAGAAGAATCAGAAGGAACTTACACATCACTGTGGCATTTAGCCTTACTGGAAAGGTCTTTCATGATCACCTGTGTAACTTCCTAGCACTTGTTAATGGCTTCTCAGTAGCCTGCTGCTGATAGACTATTTACATAGCATCTGCATTTATATAATCTTTATTTATTTTTTAAAGACTGCAAAGTTACAGCTCATTTGCAGTGCTTCAGGATTTGAGTATTAAACAAAAATGCAAATACAGCAATAAGCCCTTAATGAGATGTATCCAGCTCATTTTTTTCAGCATTAACTTCATTCTTTATCTTGCTTGAGCATCCAGACTATAGACTATTCATCAACTCCAAAACTTCATTTTATTGTATCATCAGCCACTGCCATGTATTTTACAAGCTTAAATTCTAATTTTATTCACAATAAGAATAATAATGATGTTTCATACCAGCATTTAATGTCCAAAGGAAAGTAACTCAAATACGGTAACAAACTATCTTTCCTTTTGCACCTTGGAGAGTTACCAAGCCAAAATGCAATAAGGCACACTTCTGTCTT
The DNA here is from genome assembly GCF_000696875.1 of Nestor notabilis. Lineage (NCBI taxonomy): Eukaryota > Metazoa > Chordata > Aves > Psittaciformes > Psittacidae > Nestor > Nestor notabilis. Next base: position 7,316 of record NW_009943680.1, read on the forward strand.
GGTGGTGCTTGACTGCTACTTTGACTTGAAAGATGATAAAGTCACAAGTTAAAGGAGATGCTAGTTCCACACACTGGTGGCCATAAAAGAAGGTCTACTTGAGGCAATTTAGATGCCCTGAGGAAAATTCCTACCTTTAGAAGTGTCTGAGCATACACCACATTTTGGTTCCTAATTTTAATCTACTGAAGCAAATGGTATAAAACAAACTTTTGCCTCCAAGAATAGGGAACAAAATTCTTTGCTTAAAAAACACAGGGTGGACAAAACCCTCAGATGTGGGGCACTGGATCACTTATGATGAATCTTGTGCCTCACCCTTGGAGCTCTGCTTAGCTTCCAGGTGTCTGGCAGCACTTCCCCAGAGCCCTCAGAGACCTCCTTCACCTCCCTTACTTTTGGACTCGATTGCCAGGGGTAAGGAGAAAGGATGAAAGGGAACATGGCTTCCTCTTTCTTCAGTACTAATAACTACTTTTGTCTCTCCTGAAATGTTAATTGTCCTAGAGAGAACCGTGTACTGTTCTGGTCACCCATAACTACAATTTGTCAGTACCACTAGGGGTCACATCCTCTCCACAGCACTGTCAACAGCACCCGTCTTTTTTCATCCACTTGAGACATGCGTGGGAGTCAACCTACCTGTAAGGTAGTTTGCTGCCACTGCTGCAGTCACCAATGCCCAGAAGGATAACAAGTCTTTTGTGTCTGACTTTTTCAGCAGTTCCTCTGCTGTGTGTCTGCAACAAGGACCATCAGTCTCTCCACCAGCTTTGGGAGATCAGGCCTGTCTCTGATCATATTGATGGTGTATACTCTGCTGGTTTTTTCACCTCACATAAAAAAATTAGAAACAAACTTCAGATCCAAGAAATACCTGAGTGTTTTATGAATGCTTCTATTGCAGCAATGATGCCAGTTAAGCTTCCATGCCAAAGTCAACTCCACTGTGAACTACAGAAACTCTTATTTTACACTCTGAAGCTGTGCCCTCACTTATTAAGGTTCAGTTTCAGATTTAAATTTTTAAAAACTCCATCTCCTCTCCTCCTGTTTCCTCTATGTCTTGTGCTTTAATCCACGGGCTTGTACATACTGCAGTTTTGATCACCAGGCTACACTGTGTAGGATGCGTACTACTCTGCGCACCTCATAGCAAATTTCTATTCACATTCATTACTATTAGGCTCTGCAGGTTTTTCTTGCAATTTTGAAACATGTTTATATGAGCTACTGAATTTTATGCCCAGGTTGGCTTTTCTTGTTAATGGGTTTATTTGGGCAACAGAGACCAAAACTTTGTCACTGTGACAACTTCCATAGCATCTTTGGTACCTTCCTTGGGAAAGAAAAAGTTTTGCAAAATTGGATTGCTGGTCTTAAAATCCTTGTGATAAAAACTTTATGCATCAACTATAAAGCTGATAGTATATTATATATGGTAATATAATAACATAATAAATATTATAACATAAGTAATACAATAAAGATGGTAATATAATACAATCTGGGGGAGAGGGAGGGGTAATCTTACACATTTTCTTTGGATGCTACAATGTTTCTGAATTTTCACAGTGGAAAATTTTATAAGTGGCTTGTCTTTATTGTTAGTTCATTTTGCACTAAGGAATTATCAGCTTCACAAACTTCTTTGTAGCTCCCAGTGGAACTACTGCAATTATAAAGTTGTGTCAATTTGGCTTCTTTGCAGAAGGTATCTATCGGAAGAAAACAAATCTCTACATTAGATTCCATCATGAAAAAACAAATTGTTTTAATTGGCTGTGTAATGGGATCATCTTTTGGAAAGTACAAACTTGGAAAGTTCGCTGTTAAAGTGGATCTCTTTAAGATCTGCACAGGATGAGTGTTGCAACAAAACTAATTGTACGAAGATACAGTGCGGCTATGTTTCACCTTATAAAATACAGATCATTCATGTTTTATTTTTTATTATCTGTTAAGCTATTTTCAATAATTTAATAATAATTTAACAGACTCTGAAATCCCACTATTTTACAAGATTATGTACTTGGGGTTTATTGCTGAAGATAAAATGGCAAAGTGTTATACTGCAGCTATAGGTCAGCTTCTTTTTAAAAGGATGTTATATATCATTGACTCCTAAAACATAGCTGAATTTAAATAGATAATATCATAGTTTCTAGACATTATGTTTAGACTGTTTCATTCTACTGCAACCTTTTCTTTCTCTGGGTGACTTTATTAATACTGCAAACCAATATCTTTTTGATAGAGGAGCAGGGGCAGCTCTTACCTTCAAGATTACAGGATCCATCCTCACAGTAACTTCATGACCTTGTGAAAAACCTTTTTTATTTCCCACCTTGTAGTGAGCATGTCTGGTGCACACACCAGCATCCATCCCACAACACAGAAGTGGAAGCACACACACAGTGGCTATCCCCACAGTCACAGATGTGAGCATGTGCATGAGTTTGAGTGGAGGGAAAGGAGGCTTCTAGGATATAATTAGAAGGTCCCAAAACTCCATCTGTCCTGTGATTTTATTGATGTGGTAAAAGTGGTAAGAATTTCTTGTATAACTGAGTGCTTCATCTGTCCCTGTTACAGTGAAGCTGAACAAAGTAGATAGGCATTGTGTTGTAAAACAGATTCAATAAATGCATTGCAGAGCTCTTGTGCATTTGTGTGCCTGTGTGGTAGGCACGGTATTTCCTTGATTGTCACAAGCTCATACAGATGGGCATGTAGCAACTTGGTTGGAGCTTGAAAAGAGGTCACAGAAGAAAGTTAGAAGGGTCTTTACTGGACGTAAAGGAAAGTTAGTCTGTTTTCTAAAATTCAACCACTAAATATTTTTGCCTCTATTGTTGTTTTGTACAGTCTTACTCCTTTAAACTTTTATTGTGTAAAGCATATGCACACACACACACATCTACTACTGCTGAGATTCCCACTAGCTAAAAGGTGTTAGCACCAGCACTGTGGTGGGTAAGCACAGTTTCAAAAGACATGACTACAAAATATTTCTGAGGTAAAGGCTTAGAAATGTCTCAATAATGAAACTGTGTCAAGGGAATCAAACCAGTTGTACTTTTAATGCAAGTACTTCCATCCAGCTTTTAAAACATTTTCATCAGGTATCTTAACCTATCACAGTTTTCTTTTCATTATGAACAATGTATCAGAATTTTTTAAACTTCTGCTTTACTATATATTTTTGCTACTTTTCTATACTCAGTTTTAATACTTAGAAGACATTATTCCAACTTGGTCTTTTTTGCCTTCTTAAGGAGATGCTGTAGAACATAAAAGCAGAAAATGAGAAAGCTGGATTTGAAAACAAAGTCTTCAAGGTAGAGATCTCTATGAAGTCCTGATCTGCTGAGATGCTTAAGCACATATAGCTGAAAACACACAAACAGCCCCATTAACACCAAAGAAAGTATGTGTGTGGTTAAAGCTTAGTTTGCTGCTTTGCTGGTTCAGAAGCATGTGATGTTCGATTTGGGTTTTCAGCTACAGCCTAAGTTGATGTCAGCAACAAATTGTTATTTTTCTATGACTATTACAGTGCCATGTCAGAAATGGGATTTCTTGCTTCATACCTTTGCAGGAATTGGTTGCAAAAACAAAAAAACCCAAATAAACCAAACCTTGTAAATGAAACAATACCACAATCTGCATTAGTTAGCACCTTTTTAGTGCAAAAGTCAAAGACTATATGGGCCATAGAAATGAGCAACTTTTATGACTTCGAAGTTGCTCCAGGTCAGCTGGAAGCACACTGCAGAGTTGGTCTGGCTGCTATTTTAGCTTTATTTGGCTGATATGCTTTGGTGCATTTGTTCTGTAAGGGGGTAGGGGGAGAAAATCATAGTTTCCATTGCAGTGTCTTTCATATGCGCTGTGTCACCAACATTAAATATCTCTCCATTTTATTTCAAAAGTACCTGTTCCCGTGGTAGGTAAATGCTACACCATTGGCATACTTAGCATTCAGCAAATATTTGCCTTGACCTCACCTCTCCAAGCATGCAAGGTTCATTTCTCTCCTTTATATACACTGCACATCTCAGCCTTTTGCAAAACCTCAGCTAAGCTTCTTGACAAACAAACACATCGTTTTCCGTTTAGTAATGGTTAGATACAGGTATGAAGTTTGCATTAGAACTGAAAGATCATTTGAACCATACTAATACTGAGCTGCTGTGCTGCTGCCATAGCTGAAGCTGCACCCTGCCTGACAGGCACAGAGGTGCCTGGACCATCAGGACACTTCTTGACCCCAGAAGTTTCCAGGGCAGCAGCAATACCTGTTGCAGCCTAAATGCTTCAGACGAGGAAGAAATCTAGGAACTGGTATCCCAAACTCTGTTTTGTATAGAATTGCTTCTACAGGGAGTTTGAATGTGTTTTCATGAATCAGATATACGTTTAAATTATTTACAGAATGTGGTATCTTCAAAGAACCTAATTAAAGTAGCATGTTTTAGGACCTAAAAAAGCAAGCTCTGCTCCTGTAAGTAATTACCACTCTAATGAATGAACTCAGGAGAGTGAAATGTATAAACAGTTTCTGTGGGATGAGGACAGAGAACATATATTTAAGTCCAAGGAGTTTGTTGGTGTAATATCTATGAAATACTACAAATATTATTGGCAAAAGAAATAACAGTACTAAAAATTCATGGCGCAGTATAGTCTATTCAGCATCAAAGAGGCACAAATCTTTTTTCAGTATGAATTAATAAAAACCCAGCATTTGCTTACCTACAGTGGAATTCAAATATTTGCAGAAAACACTATATTTGAATTTTACATCAAAACAGATCATATTTAGCCTCTGTGCTGCTGACACACATGTTATCTCAAGCTCTTTGTCTTCATTTCAGCAGTCAAAAATTCTACCATAAACCTTATGGACTTTCATATTCCATAATTCAATTTATAGTTTCAGTTACTCTAAGAAGTATCCTTATAAAACTGACATCCAAACATTCGCTACATATTTCTGCACCATAAATTCCATATGAAATTAATTTGGTTTTAAAGTCATCTCAAGATTCTTTGATCAAGAGTGGAGATTCAGCCTGGTAGCTGCAAGTTAAACTGTGTTATTCCTGTACTTTATGTATCTTTGCTGACTATAAAAATTGTAGAATAAGAACTTAACTGGAAATTCTCCAGGGAAGTGTTTGAGACAGAATGCAGTATGTTCATGTGTAGCTATATTGCCTCTACTCTGGTGACAGAAAGAAAAATATATATTTTTCAGTAAACTGAAAGCATATCTCTCAAAAGTCTCACAGGGAACAGTTATTTATAACACTGAGCTGCCATTTTAAGAGGGGTACTTTTCTGTTGTTGTTTTTGACTGCCACTAATAATAAGGATTCCAGGCAGCAAATCAGATCCCATAATGAATATTTTACCACTTTCATTCCTTTTGGTGTTTTAGAAGGGAAACTTCTAAAACACTTGAACTTCTCTTGAGATACTAAGGCTGAAATTTGGACCAGTTCTGATCATTAAAATACCCTGATTTTAAACATATCAGGCCTGTAAAATAAATTAGTGATCAAAAACCCCTCACCTGTGGACAGATGTAAACCTATTTACTTACCATTGCTCCTAAATCCCTTCAGTGAGAAAGAGAAATGAAAGATGTCATAGCTCTCCCCCCACCTTTTTTTTTTTATTTGTGGCATACCTGACCTGTACCTCAGCCCTTCAGTTACAATTTTACTGTGCACTATTTACTAAGCACAGGTAACAGCAGCCTACCTTGTACACTCCCAATCAAAATTAAAGGACCTTCCATGTGTCAGGGATATTCTGTTATTAAACCCCAACATTATTAGTTTTTCTTTCCTTTTGACAACAGAAATAGAAATGTGTCAGTGAGAGAAACTCTTCAATTATCTGGATTTTTTTGAAGGGCAGGTCTGAGTCTTCTGAACCTTATCCTACTTTTAACAGAGCTTGCTACAAATAGGGAAGAAGTGGCTTGGCTGCTTGCCAAATCCTCCAGATCCGACTTAAACACCCCTTCCATCTCACTGGCTTTGTCTAGACTAGAATCTGTAGGGGGTTCTTTTGCAAATGTTTGCTCACCCTTTCTAACCTTTGTAGAAATTCAGGCACTTTTAAGACAGATTGCCTTTAACAGATACTGATCTGACACAGCTAAAACTTCCCAGACATCCCTGGTCACGGTCAGCCACTGAAGCAGTTGCTGTGAGGGCACAAGGCAGTACTGCCAGGCACCAGCTGCTCATTCCTATGCTGCTGAAAGGACCATGTTAGAGGATTTTTCTCCGAGTGCAGCATCAGCTTCAGGTACCACTACACGCAGTCCATACTAAACCAGCAGATATTGGACAGAGGCAGATGAGGGGCATGGGCATCCGCTGCACATGACTCAACCACCAAAAAAAGTCTGTCTGTGGTGGCTGTTTTATTAGCGTAGTAAAATCCGTAGCCTTTGGCAGAACTGAGGCAAAAACACAGGACAGTACCCAAACCAAATATTTGAGAAAGGAAAGCCCTTAAAGAACATGGGTGCATGCATGTGCAGCTCAGGAGGAGACTGAAAAAAAGCACGCATGATGCTCTGTCTTGCAATGTGCATTATCCTCAGAGATTCATTGAGGTATCCCTTCATGCAGAGGCAGAATTTGGGTCTCCTGAAAGTCATAAAGCCTGCAGGTAACCAGCTTGTAGAAACTGTAAATGTTGAGCTGAAGGTCAGTTTTCATGTTTTACTGTGAGTTTCTGGTCTTTCTCTTGAAAACATGGCCTAGTTATTAAATTCTTATCATGGGTACTTGTTCCAAAACGTTAGAGGATGTTTATAGTTTCCGTCCACTACCATTGCCCTTAGGATCACCGTATATAGAAAGAGGCTTTGTAAGGACAGTGTATAAGATTTTTCTTCCTTATGATGTGAGTGAGAAGATGTTTATCACTGCCATGCAGAAACCCTCCTGCCAAAGAGAAAATTGCTTGCTGACTACCAAAGCCAGAGGAACAGAGAGAGATGGATCTATGGAGGAGTGAACAAAGGGAGAGGGAGAGGTCAGCACTGAGATAGATGCCGCTCTTTTTCCATTGCAAAAAATGCACTCATTATTTTTTGAGTCCAAACAGTCGCATAGCGGGACATTCTCTTGACCGGCATTCACCTCATTTTTAAAATACAATTTTGTTTCATGTTAGAATTCATAAAATATTCATAAATACAAGTGTCTGCATTGCTTCCCCTCCAACCTAACCTTCAAGCTGCTGAAGTGGAAATTAGGTTTTGTTCTTGTTGCTGTTTTTAAATTGGCATAATGTTTGCAGATTTGCTGAGGTGCAGAAGAATGGCTGCGTGGATCACACCTTTACACCAGAATGGAAAGGATGGGCCAAACAAAAGCTGGATGCATCCTTTTAATCCCTGCTGAGAAACAAAACTTACATGATCCTTACCTTGAATTAATTAAGCATTTTTAAAAATGTTGGAACATAAGGTTTGAGCTGCCAAGACACATGATTCAAAGACTTGAAATATTACGCTTTCCTGCTTTGCAAGGTTTGAAAGGTTAGCACCCAGTGAGGTATGCAGAGTCATCTTATAAAAACAAAATCTCTGGTGAATCCATAACAATTTTTGGCCAAATTAAGGCCTGATGTTTGAGCAGGTGAATCTTCCCCATTGTGTGGATAGAGTTCTCCATAAACTTCAGCCTAGTGTTATTGACATTAAAAAACAGGTGGAGTATGTTTAACCTGTTTTAATTGGACTATAATCTTGTTTCATTAGAAAACAAAGCAGCCACCTTGGCATCACAGGCACAGAAACCATCACAACTTTCTGCTTCCCAGAAGGATTAGGAAGCTGCTGCTTTTTCCTTTTCTTGTCTTTTGATCAGGTATTTAGAAGAGAAATCTCACATTACATTTCTTTCTCTCTCAGACATGGTGATTTTTGTTACAACTTTTTTCCAGAGGCTGTGAAGCCTGAGCAATTTTCTGGAAGAGAAGAGTAACCATTGTCCCTTGGTGACTATTCAGGCCTGTCTGCAGCTTGTGTTGTTATACCCAAATTAGCTTGACCTGAGAGGCTGGGCAAATTCTTGAAATACTGTACACTCATTCTCTGAATCAAGAATCTGCCGATGGTGTTTAATTTATGAAGGGGTTTTATGTACACATATTTATACTTTTTTTACTGATGGTATCTGAAAGATGAGAATTGATTTGAGTGTGAATAATATGACTGAGACTCAGGGGATCTGTGTCCTCCTCTTCTTCACTGCCACTCATTTCTAATCTCTCTTTTAAGCAAGTCATTTACATCTCTTTGTGTTAGTTTCTGAATGCATGCGAAGAAGATTTTACATGTACTTCATAATAATTCAGTAATAGTATTTCCTATCTTCACCTGTATTGTTCCATTGGGATAGAGACTTTGCGCCTACACGGTAACTGGCAGGAGAAACCCTGTTATAATTGGGGTTCTTTAAGTGTTTGTAAATATCCAATTAGTGAAAGCTGGTATGGCTAAAGTATCCTGCCACATATGCGGATGTGGCCCATGCTCTGACAATGAGACACCTCAGAAAGATGATGATTTGTCACTCATCATTTATCTGCCTCTATTCCATTTTCAACCTCCCTTCTAATGGCAAGTAGGGAGACAACCTTTTCCATTTATAGGAAACACAGGCCACAGACACAAAGTGTGTACATTTCCAGTTTCCTTGCTACAACTGTAATGAACAACCACTTTGCCTGACCTTCTGAAGTGCTGTATTTTCTCCACTCCACTGGAGGCTGGAGATAACTCAGTGTTTCTTTGGAGTCCTTCAACCAAGGGGCCTTTGGATTTGGCCCTTTGGCAATTAATGGCTGGCTTGAAAGCTTGCTAGAAAATGTAGTTCTTTAGCACTGCAGCACTTCTTCGTTTTGTACTTTGAAAGTGAGTTGTAAAAATTTGCCCTGGAGACAGGGAAATGCAAATATAAATTAGATGGAGCACTAATAACATTACATTACAGAACAATGCAAACCGTTTTGGACACCCCACAGAGAAGATATCCATGCATTCCTTTCTGAATCATCTTTATGGAAATTTCTGTAAACGTGCCGTTATTAAAAGAGAGTAGCAATTATTTCCTTCTTTGGTTCATCAGTTGCAGGGAGGGGGAGAATCGGCAGGGGAATTAATTTTGTTTTCTTTCCTCTTCTCTTTTTCTTCCCTGTGTTTGTTGGAGAGCTCTCACATGACAGAAACTGTCAGCGTGGAAGCCTCTGCTGGTAGAAGAGAGCAAGAAGGACGGGAGAAGTGGTCACCGTTGTTACAGATGGGGCTCCATAGGTGGAAGTAGTTTAGAGAGTAGCAGAAGCAGACAAGGTTGCAGCTACAAGGCTACTCAGGAAGCCAAAGCTATTAAGATACGTTGACATAACATTTGCAAGCTTCACGGGGGCCATCATTATAAATTACATTTAATATTGATCAGACAGTTCAGCATCAGGGCTGGGGAAAAACTTGACACAGAGTTCTTTGCAAAATTGGCACGTCAGATTTTGCCTTCTGATTAACACAGAGGAGCAGAAAGCACCCATCTCCTTGAGTGACCTCAAGCGGTGTGATGCCTGGTCCTCTTCCTGGGGTCAGGCAGAAAGTTACAGTAATTTGGAGTTGGCATAATCTTTCAAAATTGCAGTTGCAGTCATAACAAGGACATTAAAAACGTGCTTGTGAGATACAAGTTAAATCCAACACATCTGCAAATGCTAGCAGCTCCTTGCTAATGAGGCCTACTGGAGGTTTTGCAAGCATATATCATTCAGGATGAAAACATACAGGTTGTGTGTTGCAAGGTGTACTGGGGAAGGGATCTGATGATTTAACACACAGGGAGAAAGCAGCTTGTGAGGCTCATTAGATCAATGGGCATTCCAGCCTTATACCTCAAATTACATGCCCTCTCTTCTAACATTCACCTTTTGCTGTGCAACAGCCATGCCCCCCTCTTTTTTTCATTTCTCTTTTATTTTTTTAACTTATGTTGCAGCAGTGTGTTTTCATTTCTTGCCAGTAAGCATCACCAGAGCAGAAAATACCCAGGGTTTATAAGGAAGCCACATAAAATTCACTGCAGCTGAAAGTTTCTTTGTCCAAAACGAAGATTTCACTGCCGTCTCTGTCAACTGGCAGTGCTTAAATTCCCAAAGAAAATTGCTGCTAGCAGCTTGACAAGCATGCAGGGACCGGGTGCTCTCACCATGCCAAGCCTCTAATGAAACACAGCTGGCAGGGGGACATGACAGTGATCCACCTCGTCCAGTTCTGATCACCCAGCAGCCAAATACTCCCATATGTTGCTGAGTTCATCTGGGGAACTCAGACACCACAGTGGCTGTGTAGGGGTTGCATGTTGTGTTCGTGGTGTCCTCCTGTGTGTCCAGCCCTCCATGGCTTGCTCTTCCCACCTCTTCGCGTTCCCAGACATGGCACAGGGTATCTCTGGCCCTGAGCAGATATTTTTGGTCCCCCAGGCAGGACTGGCAGTGGCTTACCTTACACCTCTCCCCTCACGCTTTGGGGCTGCTGCCTCCACACAAACATCCCATGCTTTAAAATGCCTCATGTCCATTAGCAGCAAAGAGTTAATGTTTGCTTTTAGGCGACTGTGAGCTGCTACCTGGTCTGTAGAAGCAGCAGCTGTTAAACCAGAGAAACCCCAGATGCCATGTCAGCATTTAGCACTTAATGAAGTATAACCTCGCTTTTCCTTGCCAGTGGAGAAGTGAAGCTCTACGGACAGTGAGGCCCTTACTGGGCTTAGCTCAGTTCCTGGGCATCTTGCCAGGCCACTGCTGCTACCTTTCATCTGATCCTCCAACCTCTGCCTGCAGCACCATCTTCCCAGAGCTGTTTCACACTTCTCTGGTCTGTGGTGGGGACAAGAAAGTGGGAAATGCCCTTCTGAAGACACATAGAGGAAACCAGGACTGCTCCAGGGACCTAAGGTGCGGCTTTGAAAGTAAATTAAACCTTTTAATTAGGAGAGACTGACTTTCTGCTTTTCCATACTGCATCAGACTTCAATAACCCTTACAGGGTATTTTTAAACATCCCTTGGCTGCAGAGAGTCAGCGTGGGGTTTATGGCCAGAACACTGGTGGCCATTGCCAGGCGCCAGGGAGGGAGCCGGTACCGGGATACAGTGTAGCTACCTCCTTGGGGAGCCAAAGCAGAGGTGATATCTCACTCCGCCTGCAAGCTGTGGCAATGAATTGAAATTGAGTGGCGTGAGGATGCAGCAAGTGAGCAGGGACAAAGGCTGGTGGCAGGAGAGAGGCCACCAGCATCCTTCTGCCGCTGCATTGTGATGGTGCGAATGAGGGTGTGCTCCAGTGTCGCACCGCCGAGAGGGTTGGGAGAAAAAGGCTCTTTAAGTGAGACTATTCAAGCCTTTATGTCTTGTCTCTTCACCTGCAGTGCCCCAGTAAGGAGCAGAGACTGTCCATAAATTGCAGTTTAAATCCATAATACTTCTGCACTAAACTGACATCAAATGGTTACAGGTAAAATAATGAGACAAAAATGAAGGCTGAAGAAGGATTTTTATTGCTTTTAAAAGGTCTCTCTTGCAAGATGCTCGCCTTTTATTTCACAGACAATGCTGGAGAGTATTAAGAAGGCGGGGGAAATACATCCCCCACATATGAAGTGGGGAAAAACAATACTTTAATCACCACTCCTATTTATAGCATAATCTTTCTTACGTTTTGTTTCAGGGTGTTTTATTCAGTACATCTTTTGTAACCATTTCTCTTTTGATTTTCAGGAAGATTATGCTAAATGTCAAAATGTCTCTTAGGGCTCATAAAATGATGCCATAATAAAGCATCATTTTAACTTAGAATGGATAAAACAACCTATAAAATAAAATGGAACATTTTGGCATTAGTTGAAAAAGTTACCTGCTTTTCTAGTTTCAGCAGATTCATGTCAGCATTAAAAAAATAAATTAGGTTACAGTTTATTACAACATGCGATGACCTTTAAGTAATTTTATAGCACTTTATAGTTCTGTTGCAGTCTTCTAATCAGTATTGTGTCTGAGGGAAATGATAAGCAGACGTTCTCCTTTCTCCAAAGTTCTGTTAATTTTAATCCCTACGCATGGAGCAAGATTCCTGCTGCAGCCAGG
>NW_009943680.1:19546-40811 GCF_000696875.1 Nestor notabilis
TTAATTTACAGTTTTTCAAGTCTTGTAATGTCCTCCTGAAGACTTTTTCTTTCTTTCTTTTTCACATTTATTAACTTTCGAGAGTTTCAGAGCTTTTGCGTTGCCAAATAAATGTGAATAAAAACTAAATGTGGCCACTACAGCATTCAGACCTGTTCCTCTAACTTTGAACACCAGTAAACAGATCTGCTACAAACTTGTACTAGCTGCCACTTATAGAATGAATGTACCCTCAAGGTAAATTTATACCGGCAGTATTGACACATGTTTACAAAATGCACAACACCACATGAGCACATACACAGAAACAAGCACTAGGAGGGTGTTTTAATAAGGCTACAAAATTATATTTTTAAGTCTCTGCAGAAAGACACCCTGCAAGTTTTCCTAAGTGGGTTTTGTAAATTATTTTTTTTTAAAAAGGAGAGAAAAATACATTAACCAAATGCTTCCTGCCAAAATTAAAATGTCCGTGATACATTGCTTGGGTATAATAAATTTACCCCTTCTGTTTCTCCTGTGATCTAGTTGTAACTGTCTTAAAATATAAATGAAGATACATGATTTAAATTAAAAAGGTCAGAATTGAGTATTTTGGGTAGTTCAATAAAAAGGAAAAGAAAATGGTGATGAAAGACAGCAAAGCAAAGAAGCAGCAATGAAAAAGCCGGCAAAGGACTGTGGCTCCTGCCTTCTTGGTACAGGCTGGTAGCAGCTTCTAAGCCAGGGGAAACCTTAGCTGACTGCTTGGATCAGTTTTCTTCCCAGCATATATCTGATCATTTCTCTTCATGTGTTAGATCTATTATTATTAAGCATTGAAATTTCCACTGTCATACATTAAGAGAAAATATTTCTAAAGCTTAGCAGCAAGAACACGTAATAGTTTAGATTCTATTGTCATCTTTAATCTGCTGAAGCATTTAATTTCTTTTGTTATAATGAAAATACTATATTTCTGTTATTATAATTCTGATGGAAATTATAAGTTTTCTCAGACAAAGTTGTGTTTGACTATTTCTCTGATGAGGTGAAAGGTCAATTTGCTTATAGTTTCCATGCTTCATTGAAATTCAGCTTCTGTGCTGTGTAATGTGGGTAATATTAATTTTCTAAACATTGATGTACAGCAGCTGCTAACTAATTTCCATAATGGTTGTTCTATTCTAAGGGCATTAAACCTGAAACAAGGTGGATCCAAATGGAAAAAAATGTAGATGATTACTGGCCATCTGCCAAAAAGTCACTTGGGGATGTGAAATTTCTGGAATCACGGAAGGTTCATTTTGATCAAATATTCATATTCTGAGCTATGTGTCAACAATTTTACTGTTTAAAGACAAGGAGGTTGTGGAGGGAAATATTGACACCACCCTTCACGTGGGAATTTGCTTTCAGACTTCTTATATAAAAGAAAATATGTTGTTGAGGAAGAATGGAGTTAAAATTAAGAACATTAAGATGTGTTCAAAGGAAGGTGCAAGAGCAATGGAGACACAAATTTCTTCCCTTGGGAAAAGGGAGTGTGTTGGGGGAGAGAGGTCATAGTAATGCACTCAGCTTTGAAGTCAAGAATAACCATATGCATGACCATTTGGGAAATATTTAATGTATTTTCATATCTGCAGGTTCATTATACTAATGCCAGTAGACAGGACTATGTTTTTTTAACTGAGGGAACCACAGTCCTACGTTATTAGGCTGACATGACCAGGTGGAGTCCCAGGCTGAGGGGCCTGAACTGGTAAACCAGCCAACACTTCCTAATTGCATTCACTCTGTAATGCTTTACTGCTCTACTCCCGAAAGGTACATCCTTCTGGGAGAAACTGCCTGCTGCTTCCCATTCAGTCCCATTTTACTTATTGCCAAACAGTTCACCAAGATCCATCTGCGATCAGCAATGAGTTTCTCTAGCAGACTGTTTTTCTATTCCTGAACATTTCACAAACGGCTCCTCATTTTCTCCAGCAGATCTGATAAGCACTGTTACTCCAACACACATCAGCTCACGAGCTATGCAGACTGTTGTTGTGAGATTTGTCTTCATTACCACTCCACTTTGACTGCACGTCTTGGTTACATGGTGCTGCACATGACAGAGCGTTTTCTTCCTGGTAAGCTAAACCAAAATGTGACAAACCAGGGAAGCCCTGTGCACAAGCAAAATGGTGATGAGGGTTGTTTTGCCAGTGGAGGATTGATTAGCGCTGAACCGATGGTAGCCCCACTTTCTTATCACTTCCATTTCCTCAACATATGTGTTATGAATATAAAAGTGTGAGGGAAAAAAAAATTACAAAAGAAAGCTACAGATGAAGGAATTCCTACTACTGGGAGATCTCTCTGGGTTTACTAAAGTGCTGTTCTCTTCAGTAGGAGCAATGAGAAGGGAACTAAGACAAGGTCAGGCATTTGGGGCATCTCTAGAAGAGAGCAATGGCATTCCTACGGCTTATTTGCTTGGGTTCATCACAGAGCTAACTGACATTCCACATCAGACCATGGGCAGAAATGAGTTTTTATGCTTGCCCCCGACTGTGCAGACCCATTCTAAACTGTCAAGGGTTTGCACATTGGAAATGTCAAATACAGCTTCATGGTGGTCTATTTTTAACTTTAATTTCTCTGCCATCTAGGCTCCCTTGATTTCAGCCTTGCTTTTCCTCCCTTATCCCCATCCCAGCAATGATTACGTCAGCCATTGATAGGCTTTGGCTATGTGCAGCCCATGGTGAAAAAGCTTTAATAACATCAGAAACAACAGCCCAGCCTGACTGGGAACTAACTGCCCTCGTTGCTTCTGAATATATCTGTGGCCTTCTAACTCTTCTAACTCACTTGTCAAGGCCTTTCCCTGCATGTGTGCAGACCTAATGAGAAGCTTCTCCATTGCCCATCTTTTTCTCTAACCTAGATGGGGCTGTGTGTTGCAGCGTGAAACAGACTTCATACTCCCAGGCCTTAACGGTGTGTCTAGCAGCAACAACCTGTCACTTCTGATGCAGTATGTACCAGCAAAATCTCTGTGACAAACACTTTGTAGAGCTATTTTTGGTTCTTTCTGCTCTGGTTTTATATCATTAAAATACCAAGCTGCATGCAGTGGTGCATCTAGACCAGTCCGGCCTAAAGCAAGATTAAACCAAGTTGAGAAGCAAGTGGTATTTCTGTTTCCACTAGTCTTAGTTACTTAGCTTAGTGACTCCCAAACTAAAAACTTTTTGAACCTTTGTGATTAATAGCCATTGATGGATGTTTGTTTTGTTAATTTATCTAACTGCCTTTTCAACTGCTTTGTACTCAGGCCCTAGTGAAATGAAATGGGAAATGAAGACTGTCTTTACTAATGAGAATCCTCACTCTCTTGCTTATTTATATTGGTATCTTTTAAACACAAGTGTAATACTTTTTTTAATCATTCAGAATAGCTCATTACCGAAATTAGAAGAAACAACGATTCACAGCCAAAACCATAGCATTTTAGGAAATGTAGGCATTGCTGTAAATAAGGACTTTGAACAAGAGGGGAAAAAAAATTCAAGTACTTCTTTAAGTATATAGCTTTAAATATAGCAGTGTAATGAAAGATTATCTGTGTTTTACCAAGCTGAACTGACTCTCCCCTTCTGTCCTCAAAGAGGCCATTTGATTTTAACCCTGCTAAGAGCATCACATGAATAATTGAAGCTACCTGTTGAGATGAGCCTGAGGAAAGGGCAAATGGGCAGGCAGGGCTGAGGACACTGCTCCCGCCCTGCAGGGCTGAATCCGCATTGCTCCCTCCAGACTGGGAGAACTTGGGCACTGCTTCCCTTTGGCCCTTAGTCTACGTCCTCTCCCCCCAGGGCAAGACAGGTCCAGAAATAATATCCCCATTTATACAGGTAGGGCAAACTGAGTTTTCAGTGTTTATCAAAGGACAATAAGGGCGAGGCACAGGGGCATTATTTTGGCAAAGAATTAACAAGCTGGCAATGGAGTACCCGTTGCGAAAGTTGCACTCATGATCTACTCAAAACAAAGGTGTTACGAAAAGAGAGAGAGAACATGGGTTTGTGTGCTCCATTAAAAGTGTTGTTATGGTGCTCTCTGTTCTGTTACACATTTTATTAGGATAATAATTTCAGTAAACTACATCTGGCTTTCCTGAGGGCTGTCCCCTCAGGTTAAACAGGCTGTCTAAAAATACCTCCCTTTTTAAAAAAAATGTTCCTCCTTTTTATCTTCTTTTTGATGGCTTTTCGTTTGAATTATTTTTCTTTTTTTTTTTTTTAAGATTACATTAGCACATTTTTTCCCTTAATTCTATAATCTTTTCAACTCTAGGTTCCTTTGTACTTTGTGCTTTTGTACCCTTTTCTTCTCAAGTCCTTTTCATGTTTCTTCCCTTTTGTTTTTCCCTGGGAGCTTTTATTGTCATTTTATCCCTTATTTTTAGTCTTGAGCTGTACAGTAGGAAGTAATGCTAAGAAAATTGAAAAGGAAGAAGCTGCATAAGCCTATGTAGTAAAGAACAATCATATACTGAGCCATAGGAGAACTTACAAATTAAGGCACAGTGGTGAAGCCCATATACTTTTGGTCTCTGTGGTGCGATACTCATGAAAAGTAAAACAGTGACATTTCCTTTAAAAAATCAAAAAAAGCAAGCCAATAAACAAATAAAAAACCCACACCTGTATACATCTATGACTTTGCTACAAAAATGGCCTGGAAATGGACCTCTCTCTGATGAGGTAAATTCCCCATGCAATGAAATAGATCTATTTTTAAGGCACAGATGTGAGAGAATTTGCCTGGAGACTCTTACCAAGTGAGCAGAACCTGACAGTGACTGATTTTGACTTGTGCTGGAAGCTGACTTACTGTTTTATGAGTGAGCAACTTATTGTTTAAATGCTTTAATGTTGATTTATGCCAAAATTGCCTGCTTTGTATAAAGAGGTATAAAACCAGCAATCTTTTCTATAAATCACATGGCTGATAAAGTCTCTTTTCAACTGAGGAGATAAACATGGCCAATTAATACTGGGAATTTGGCAGATTGTTGCCACCATTAAACGGAACTATCTCTGCGTGCATCAAATCTGTTCCTCCTATCTCACTTTTCCATGCTGCAACTAAAACTGAAAGAAAATAGAAGTTAAAAAGGGGAGGCTTTGAGCAGCAGCTCACAGGGAAGAGTGCTGCATGGTATTGAGAGCTTGTGCGGGCTCCCAGTCTCATGCTCCACGTAAATGTGAACCAGGGCTAACAGAATCTTATTGGTTCTGTTATATGGCCTTATTCTCTTTCTTGCTTATTGTTTTTGTGCCCCTCCTGATGAATTGCTCCATTGGTGCTGTTGGCTCCCACCAAGTCCAGAGCCATGAGCAGCTCTAGCCTACTCTCCTCTTGGCAGATTTCCACCTTTACTTCTGCAGTCTGTGAAGGTCTTTGTACCAGAGCTTATTTTTAAGTATTTGATAGCAGTAAGTATTATTAAGATATGTATGAAAATAATCTCACTGTTTCAATATGATTTGGTGCAAAACTATTAGCTGAAACTATGAACAGGGAGGGAACAACTGAACTGGGTTGTGGGGTAAAGTCAATTCAAGCATTTTCTCATCAGTGTTTGAAATATGAAAGTCAGGCATGTTCTAGATATAACTAAAGCTATAGGCAGGGGGCCTGGACTGGAATCCAGCTTCCAGTGTCCAGAAAGAGTCACTCACCAGTTCCAGTGCCAGCACTTTTAGCCAGCAGGGCAATGTCGACGTACTGCCAGTGTCCCATCCACAGGCTTTTGCTCTTTGGCTTGCAGCCACTCCGCTGCTCATCTCTTTTTGCACTCAACCACTGTGGGAGGCAGGACAGGCAAAATATCCAAAAAAAACCCGCTGCTATGGATGTGTGGGGCTGATGTGATTTGCCAGCTACATCAAACTGTTCTACAAATATGTCACCCCCCACAAAAAAAGCATAAGTAACCATATAAGTTAAATTCTTCAGTCAGAAGCCCTGGCAGAATGATGTTGTCATAAATTTTTATGGAGACATAACCAGGGATGATGAGTTCTTGGGTTGTGATGTTTATTAAAGTGTTTATTGGAACTTTGCTGTACAGTAACAAATGCTATCATAAAACAAATTGGGCTGTTTCTAATCAGCAAAACAACACAAAACTGGGATACCGAAGGCAGACACATTTCTTCTTGTTCTTTCAATTTCCATTCCATGAAAAATTACCAATAATTTTCTGAAATCTTTTCAATCACACAGAATTTAGAGCAGCGTACTAGCAAGAATGTCCTTTCTCCTGTCCTATACACTTCACCACCTATTCTGTAATTATTTTGGTCTCCTTCAGAGGTGATACATCCCTGAAGTCAATCCCTCTTTGTTTTGAATGTCTAAAATTTTCAGTAGTCGTGGCTTACAAACTTGAAGGGGACTGCTGTGGATATTTAATATGTCTTACTGTTTTATTCAGACTGAGCTAGGTGTTTAGAAGGTTAAATTCAACGTTTTTGAGGATCGTATGGTTGACCATAAAATCTTGTTAACCCTGCTCTCTGTGAGTCATGGTCCCTTGTTCTTTTTGAGGTGAAGGTCCATCTTAGCACATCTAGCTCTGAAAAAATTACTGATGTCCTCTGTGTTGGACTGTCATGTTTCTTCTCTCTGCTTGCCTGTTTCCCATCTCACAAGCCTCTGCTCGTCCTGTCTGCTGAGACTGTAAATTCTTTGTCACAGTGGCTTTCATGGCCAGAGCTTTTGTCATCTTCGCACGGCTGACATCATGGTGCTGCGGGGCTGGTGTACAGCTGACAGCTCCAGTTTGCTCCCTATGGCCTTGCACAGAGAGCTCAGGCTGGCAGCACATACCCAGAGCTAAGACATCAGGGGTTGGAAAAAAGGAGTACTTTGTTCAGAGGTCAGGAATATTTATGTCAAATACACAGGTAGGGGCATGCAAACCCGGAGTGAAAAGGGACAGCTAGGTGCAGTGTAAGGATTGTGGGGAAAGGCATGTGTCAGTTGAGGAAGAGAGGTATCAGGGACCAGGAATGGGAAATCCCTGGGTAGAAAGGAGAGAAGGAAGAGGGCTGAGTGGTACAGAGAGATGGAAAGTTTCAGTGCTTTGGGGAGGTTTGGGGAGACTACAGAAGACTTTCAGTGATGCCAGGTAATGATGTAGGTCTGCTGCCCCCTCATCCCTTCTCCCCATGAATCTATACACTCACACAAGTGGCACAAGGAAGAGAGAGAAGGTAAAGACATGGAAATCAGCAGTGCAACAAGCCTGTCCCTCTTTTTCCACCCTGGAGAAATCCCCCCTCAACACTGCACCCTGTCCCCAGACATAGGGCAGAGGCACATCCAGCTGTGTAGGGAGAGGTCTGCTCTTGAGGTAGCTCTGGTAGCTCAGGTAGCTCAGGCAGCCAGCCCTCTTCCCTTCCAGGAGAAAGGACAGGCAAAAGTAGGCAAGAGAGACAAAGCTGCAGCAGCCAGGGGTGATCATAATTTTACAGTCAGTGATAGTTAGCTGTCCAAGGCAGCTACCTGCTCTGCCTGTGCCTGCACTTCACCAGGCAAAAGGATGATTCAAAATTCTAAGCTGTGTATGTGTATCTACTTGTAATAAGGGATATCTTTTAGTTTTGGAGACTGGTGAGTGGGCTGAGGAAAATAATTTTAAATTACACGAGATATGAAAGCATCTTCTATTTATCAGCATTTAATCTAAACCTACTTATATCTATTTCTGAATAGCAGAATTGAGGCTTAGAACAGGTGGTGGTTTAGGCTGAGCATGTTCATCCTAAAACACCTCATCTTCCCCACAAACAATGCCTTCAAAATGCAAATCTGTGGAAAGAAAGTTCATGCTCACCCAGCATAAACAAATGCTGAAGCTGCTGTCACACGCACTGTTACATCTCCAGCCACAGCCTTGCACAGGTACACCATGCTCATTTTTCAGACACAACTTTTACTATTTCCTGCCTAACACAAGCTCTGAAGAAGGAATGTCTTCTTTTGACACGCAGATTTTCTGTTTCCATAGATAACTTTAGTCTTGGAGACCAGGAAGTCCGTCCCCATCAGAATCTTATAAATCTTGCTGGGATTTTTTCATTACTGTTCTGTCTTAATAGTAAAATGAATAATGCAATGGAGGTAACTACAAGATTCACTCAAACTTGTTGCAACATGTAACAGTTTACAGCATGTAATAACTATTATAACATATAACTTCCATAGCTTTGCTTTTCTCTTTTTATTTTTAAGAGACTGGAAGGCATTACCGAGTTCTCACGAGTTTGTGGTGATGGGCTGAGCATGAGAAGAAGTACATTGGGGAAAGTTAAGATGCTAAAGGTGGGTTTTTTTCTGACATAGAAAAATTTAATATTCTCATCTTGTTAGTGTTACCTTGACAGTGGGTAACCCGTGGAGAACAGGAATGAACATACCTTCCCTATGTTCAATGTACACACACACAAACACACCAAAAATTTTCTGCTGCAATCCCTGCCAGCTAAATGTTGTCTTTTTCCATGAATCAGCTCTAGAGCGAAGTGGAAAAGATTTACAAAACTCAGGCTGAAACTTGGCTGGAAAGCAGTACCTTTTAACTGAGTAGAGAGGCCAATGCCACCAACCCCTTCATGGAGAGAGGTGTTTGATTTTTCTTAACTGGGACAACAGGGTAGTCAACCAGAAGGCTTCGGGCTGGCCCAGAGACACCATGTGAATATGCTATTAAAAGCCAAACTTTTGATAATACTTTTTCTTAGCCCTGCAGATAGAAAGACCTGGGAAATCATAGTAATATTTGCACATTAGTCTCTGAATATTTCCTCACGACCACAATACAGTCATACCCATCATTTACGCCCCACTCTAAAAGACAAAACTGGCCTTTGTTCACAAAACAGGGGTGGGGGATGGAAGGCAGGGACATACCTGACAAAAATAGAGAAAGGACAAAGTTGTACACTGACTGAGACAGGAGGCAAGGCCAGAGCTTGCAGAGGCAACAGAGAGCTGGGGGATGTGGCAAGGGACTCCCTGGTGGAGGTGGTGTGGGGATAGGCATGGGTGAGCCAGGCAGGACTAAACAGCTACATTTGAGATGGTCCAGAGGGGAGGAAGTGTAATCAGTGTTAATTAATTATGCTGTGTTTATTTTTACTCTGTTATTCAGTGCCCCAGGTGCTTTACTGGTGGAAAGGGAGGGCACACTAATAAATTGGTATTGCTGCTTATTATTATGTACTAATTTGTAGCAGCGGTTTGTGGGCTTTTTTTAAAGCACGTCAATAAAGACAATATTCCTCAAAGGTGATTTCCAGATAAGAAGGCAGTTTATCAGTACTCCCAAATTTCAGCCAGCTGTCATTAAAGTGTGTCTCAGCTTGTGAAGGGCTTTGTAGCTGGGTCAGGGCTGCTGGAACTGGCTGCAAGGTTGCTAAGATTCTTATGCATCAAACTTTCATCTTGCAAAATTTCTGTAGGCAAATCGTTGTGAGATGAATGCTAATATGCTGCACAACTGGGACAAGTAGGCTGAGGTATCTAGAAAGACTGAGTCACGTTTGTTTGATTTTATTTTCATATTAGGTGTGTGCACAGATGCATATCTAAGTGGACATAAATACGTGGTATTACACATGCATTTCTGCTTCTGATATACTGTACTACAGGGATTGTCATTAATAACGCTTGGGTTTGGTGGGGGGCCACACCTAAGGTTTTTTGGAAGGGGCTGACCCAAAATAAACCGATATAGAGGTCATGAAAACAACCTTAATTTTATGGGCTTTGGATCAGGCTGAAGTCCAGGCAGTCTCACGGGAGCGTTGCTGTCTCTGAAACAAGAGGCAATATTCAGACAAATGATACAGATTGAACTGCATAACTCTTGGACCTGAAAATTCTGGCCAAGAATTCAAAACAAACTTACCCTTAAGAAAAAGGCAATAAGCCCTTTAATGTGTATAGAGAGTAGACCATATGTCTCTTTTTCAGGTCTCACCTTACCAGAGAGGTCCATAGATAGTCTAGTGCACTGCACACCATTTATCTATCTCAAAAAATGGAAGGGCTGAGTCAATCCTGCTGGGATTTAAACCTTTGTTTCCAGGATGTCTGGATATTTCAAAGTTGATACTTAGACTACTAAGCCAACCCCTCTGGCTTAGTTCGTTATACAGTGGAGCAGCTTAGAGTGAACTCTGACCTATAGTGAAACTGTTGAAAGTGAAAATCCAGAATAGTTCCAATGATGGTCCTGGCTTCCAGCAAGAGTATAATTGGTTTATAAACAACTATAAAAGTTACAGAATTTCCTGTACTTTAACTATTGCTTGCTGCAATCCTTCCTTTAATGCAATAATTAAATTTTACACATGCCTTCATCTTTAAATCAGTCTTACATTGAAATTACATGTCTCTGGCATGGGCTATAGTCCATCAAGACAGGGCTGTGATTTCTTTTTGGCCTCAGGATTTGCCTTGTATTTTCAGCAACTAGCCAATGGGCTGATTTAAGACCAGTAAAAAATTAAAAATTGAATGTTTGAAAACATTTCTTGTCAACCAAGATCACTAGTCCAAAAGAAACCAGGCTTGACAGACCATCTGACTATTATAAATAGCTCAGCTTTGCAATTTTGAGGGGCACAGAAGTCTGCAACAACACAGTCTTGTGTTTGTACTGTCGAGTCTGAGATTGATGTAGTTCAGCATAAAGTAGTCCAGATAAAGACAGATAACTTTCAATGGCTGACTTACAGCAGCCTTCAGCAGACTGTAAAAAGCAAGTTTTTACCTATATCAGGATTAAGACCTGCAGCATTCCAAATTAGAGTAAATTAAACTTTTGTCATATCATCTGGCTCCACTAGAAAATTCAGTTTACAGACATGTGCCTCTATACAGGGAGATAGGTAGCAGTGGAAGAGAGGATTATACATTTTTCTTTGAAAACATGGTTCTTTGAAATGATGTAATTCACAAAAGTGACGTTTTTATAGCATGATAATCTACAGATATAAATGAAGGCTTATAGGGGGAGATGATATCTTTTCTTGGATCCAGAAGATTGTTGGAAAAAACCAGACAGCCTTTCAACTACAAGAGCCATTTTTCAAGGCTGAAATAAAAGCAGCATCTTCGGTGTTAAAAGCAACTGACTAGTTGGTCTGAGTTTAACTTGATTACATGAAATAGTTGGACTATCTGGGTGAGAAAGTGGTTGATACCTGTGGAGCAAAAGAGTGGTGTGTGCATGGAAAAAGTTGATAAGGTCATTAGCTCCTATTGGGCAAAAAGAGAAAAAGACTGGTAATTCATTGTCTGTGAAAGATGGAGGGGTTTGGTTAGGAAATTACAATGTACCGTAAAGCCAATCTCTCTACTTAGTCTGTAATTTTTAGTGTCCAGCAGGGGTGTGCACTTTAGTTTCCACACTCCTCTTCTGAAAGTGCTTTGTACATCTCCCTGGAGGGTTAGGCCTGAGCAGTCATAGATTGAGGGGCTATTTTTGAACAAAGTCCTCCTACTAACTGGGAGCTTCTGTCCTTTACTGATGATTCCTGTGAGTTTTCCCAGTGTGTGGTTATTGTTATTTTACTGCCATGGAAACTGTGTGAGTATCTGTCTTACTGGACATTGTATAGTGTGTTCTGGGATGTACTTGAGTAGGAGACGATGGTTATGATGCTTCTGTAGCAGTGCCTTTACCATGGTGATCATGGAGACATGTTGGCAAGTCTCACACATGTTGTTCAGATGCAGTATAGTTCACAGAACCATGGAAATTTTGATTGGAAGAGTGCTGACTTAGTCCGGAGTCCTGTTTAAGCAGGTTTGTAGCAAATACTAGATCATTAAATCACTAAATCACTAAATCACTAAATTTTTGGCTCTGCCTAGCCAAGCAAGTATTAAAAACTTGAAAAGACAGAGATTCATCACATCTCTGGGAAACCTGTTCTGCTGTTGCCCTACACACCTAGTGAATAAGTCATTCCTGATGTCCACTCTGAACCACAAAGCTCTGATTTGTGGGCATTGCATGTTTTAATATCATCTGCTGTCTACTAGAAGACTGTGGTTCTGTTGGTGCTATAACTCCCCTTCAAGCTGTTGTAGGCTACTCTTAGATTCTCCCATTATCGTCTTTAGCAGACTAAACAAACCCAGCTCCTTCGATCTCTCAACACTGGCCATGTGCTCCAAGCTCAAGACTGTCATGGTGCACGCCACCAAACTTTCCACAGCATTTAGAGGGTGCATTCTGTGTCATCATTATGCTGCTGATGAAGATATTGGGCAGTATCAGCCTCATTATTGAACACTTGGGCTCTCTGCTGGTTGCTGTTGCCTTGACCTTGAACCATTGATTACTATCTTTTCAGCCTGGTGGCAGAGCTAGTTTTCAGTTCATCTAGGAGTCCATTTGTCCAGCCCATACTTCTTCAGTCTTCAGACAAGAAAGATACATGCCCACATTCACCACTCTCCCCTTGTTCATGTCATCTGTTCTTTCACCATAGAAAGGAATCAGGTTGTCTCAACACAGAATCATAAAAACATTAGAGGGTTCTGGTTGTACGTGAACTCAAGATCACATGGTCTAGACTCCTACTCAAAGCAGGGCTAACTTCAAAACTGAGATCGGATTGGTCAGGGGCTTGTCCAACAGAGCTTTGAATATTTCTCATTATTACGATGACTAAAATTCCCTTTTCTATAGCAGGTACTTTTGCTGGGCACCTTCAAGAAGTGTCTGTCTCTGCCTTCTCTATCCTTTCCCATTAGGTGGTAGAAATCAACAATCAGACCTTCCTGTAGCCATCTCTTCTCCAGGTTGAACAAGCTGTGATCCTCCCCAAGACTTGCCTTAATGTGTCAGTATTTTCTTTATACTGAGGACATACGGAGAAATATAGTGGTCAGCCTGGTGTTTTAGATGTGGCCTCACAAGTGTCAAAAAGAGGGAAATAATTATCAGCCCACCTCAGCCTGCTAGCTGCATTCTTTTAATGCAGCCCAGAACTCTGTCCAACTTCATCTCTGTAACCAGGATTCATTTTGATACATCTGTTGACTGCTCCTGATTGCTACCTGTCCTTTGTGTGATCAGAAATGGATCTGCTCTCCTATTTTTCTAAGGACTGAAACAGTACTAATCAGCCAGCCTACCATTCCCTAGATTCTCCTTCTGGCCTGTCTTAAAGTTGGATGTAGCATCAGCCCAATCATCAGGGACCCCTCCTACCTCTCCAAACACCATGATTTTTTCAAAACTGATAGCATCCTCACAACCATATCAGTCATATCTTTGAGTACCTGTTGAGAAGTCCCATCCAGCCCTATGAATTCCAATATACTGTTTGCTGTCGTCCTTCTCATATAGCACTGATATGCACAGAGACTTGTGAGCTGGTTTTCCCTGAAACAAAAAGTCATTGAGTACTTCAGCCTTTTCCATACTGCCATCACTATGTTTTCTCCCATTCAGAAACAGAATGGGAGAAATGCGCATTTTCTCTGAGTTTCTTTTCAGTTATGTCATGCTTGTAATATTGCATCTTGTTAGCTATTATGTTCCTCTCCAGTTTTAGCTCCAACTGGGCTTTGGTCTTTCTGGTTTTGTCACAGTATATCTTAGCAGTACTTTTGTACTTTTCCTTTGTTGTCTGCCCTTGTTTCCACTTCTTATGTGCTTTGCATTTTAGTTCATTAAGAAGCTCCTTGCTTAGCCAAGTGGGCCTCCTTCCAAAATTCCCAGTCTTCCTGAACAATGGTCTGAACAAGTGGTGCATATTGATCTCTATGAAACTTGCTTTGGGCAATGAACTTAGTGAAACTAGAGGGGGTGGGAGGCAATGTGCTGCCAATTTATTTTCCAAGGAAGTAAATAAACTCCAACTTTCTTCAAGTATGGTTGATAATTCAGTATTATTTTCAAGGCTGTGGTGTTGCCCAGGCAGCTGCATCCAGTTGATGTGACTTTTAAAATGACAAGACTTTGTAGATCGTGGTGGTTTGGTTAAAGATGGAGTCTATTTTTATACGATTGCCTCACAAGTGATGACCCTTTTTTGGTAGTTCTGGGGGGATTTGAAAGGACAGTGTAGGATTTCCTCAAAGCTAATACACCCATGTTTCAGGATCTGAGCGCACACCTCAACAGTTTTGTTTTGTTTTAAATTATTCATTGGTGATTAAATGATTGAAGAAGTAGGTGCACTGGTCTTGGTTCTGGATGTATTCTATCCTTTATGATGCTGATTGTGACCAGGAAATTAGTGCTTGAACAGAAAGTGATTAATGAATCTGTGGTGGAAATCAATAGGGATTCTAGGTTTTCAGTCCAGATGACGAGGCTTTCTTAGGTTTGTTGATAATTATTTAAAATTTCTTTTTCATGGTGAGTCCTACAGCATATTATGGGAACACGTTGTTCTTCCAGCTGTGAAAATGTCTGCAGTTTTTGTTATTGAAGGCAAAGTTTAGTGGAGTAAGGGTAGAATATATGAGCTGGTCATGGTGTCGAGGTGCATTTTCTGTCCTACAGATGCTTCCCTGCGCTAGTCTAGGATTCTTCATTGCTCTGAAAGTACCTACTGCCTTTTTTCACTAGTAAATATAAATAAAAAATCTAGAGAAATTGTTCTTTGCTTATTTTTGTATTTGAAGAGCACCGCTTCTCTTTCAAAACCTAATAAAAGATATAGCTGTTTTTCTCTTCCAGCTATATCACTTGATCTAGCAAAGTGTATTACTTCTCTCTACATTCCTCTTCTTCCTCTGACTCAAAGAACATAGCTTTGAATAGCTATTTGAATAGCTGCTCCAGTCTGCTCCTTTGTTTGTGTCTCCTCTCATTTAGCCACTTGCAGGGTAAGAATAATAACATCTCAGAACTGCAGCACAATTTAGATTGGGGGATTTCTATTCTGATCAATTATTCAAAGCAGATCTAACTCAGGTTAGCTAAAGGGCTTGTTCAGTTGTTTTAAATGTCTCCAACTTTCTGTATGTTCCACAGCTTTCTCAGCAACCTGTCAAATGTTTTATTATTCTAACTGTAGATCTTTTTTCCTTAACATCCAGTCAGAATTAGCATTATTGCAACTCCTATTGCTTCTTGCCTGCCACTAAACACCTCTGAAAAATTTAGTCCGTCTACTCTATACACTTCCCCTAGGTAGATAAAGGCTGCAATAAGATCACCAGGTAGCCTTTTTATCTTCAGACTTGACAAATGCATTTCTCTTAGCCCCTCTTACAGCATGTGCTACATTACCCTATAATCTTGGCAGTCATCTTTCAGTATCTTTCACACTTCAGAGTTCAAAACTGGATCCAGTACTGCAGATATGGTCTCACCAGTAGTAACTATGGGAAGACAGTAGCTTCATTTTCTAGTCCTGGTAGCTACATCGCTGCTAGTAGAGCCTGTATGTGAGTGGTATTTGAGGGCTTACCGCTGACTTCTTGTTCAACGAAGCCCATAACTCCATTCCTGCAAAACTCCTTTCTGTCCATTTCATCCCCATCCTGTATTCAACTTGTGCAAGGTGTTATCCACTGCCAGATGCAGGACTTACTTTACACTTAACTCTTCTAAATTTCATGAGGTTCCCCTCAGTCCATTGCTCCAGGCAGTCCAGTCATTAAGAATCTCATCTGATCAAAGTCTTTTAAGTGTGATGAAGGCCTTGCAATGACATCACACTGGCTTCTTGGCACCCTCCCGTGCATCCCATCTGGCCACATGGACTTGTGTTTCTAGTTGTCTCACGTGGTCCCTGACTCAATCTTCTACTGTGAGTAGTGATTTGTTCACAAATCCTCTACTTGCAAGCTCAGGAACTTGCAAGGACAAATCTTTCAAAAAAAAAATGAGGCAGAAAAGGAATTTAGCACCTCAGTCTTTACCATGTCCTCTGTCACCAGGTTTTCTGTCCCACTGAGCTGTGGGGCCCACATTTCCCTTTGATTTTTTTTAAATTTTTTTTTTTTTTGCTACCTATATACATCTTGCTGCTCTTCACATTCCTTTCTGGTTTCTTCACTGACCTTTCTGGTTTCTTCACTGACCTTTCTGGTCAAACTTTTTTAATTCCATCCCTTCAGGCTCAGGCAATGGCTCCATATTACCCCTGGGTAGTTGTTCCCACTTCTTCCTTCCATGCCCTCATCTGCTGCACTTGAGCTCAATCAGGAGGTTCCTGCTCATCCATGCTGGCTGCCTCCTTCATTTGCTTGACTTCCTGCACATCACAGTGGCAGTTCCTTGGAGATCCACCAACTACTAGATTTTATGATTGGCATGCAAAAGTAAGAAAGAGTTCAGCTCAGTAGGGCTAGAGTCAAGAGATAAAAGTCAGAGGGGACTGGTGTTCAGAAGAATCTTTCTCTAGGTTTCTAAATCTGAGAAATCCTGGCATTAAGCAAGAAAAATTCTGCATTAAAAACTTTCTTTTTCCTTTCAATTTACTTTGATCAGAATGCTATTAGTTATCTCTACTAAAAGAAACCCTCTTTTTCTCAAAAGATGCAGTATGAAACTGACCATCAACTAAGAAGCCAAAAGCGATTCTCTCCAAAAGAGTATTTTCTAGTTAAGACATCCTAAGTTGAAAAATATCTTCTATAAAACTTTAAAAGATTGATGTGGGAGAGACAGCTATGCTAACATCACTTACTTAGGCAGGCTGGCTCTGAAAAGTCTGCAGAGACCCCTTTTATTTGCCTTTGCAGTTTTTTTTCCCTTATGTTTACACTTAAGTTTTATATTTTGAGTCTCAGTGGCTTGCAAAGATGTTTAATCATATTCTAGTTTCACAGCTAAAATAATACTCTTGCTACTATATGTAAGACTTGATTTTGCACAGCAAAGCTCCTACAAATTTAGTAATGAGTGGAAAATCTATAAATATCTGAAAAATCGCTTCTGATTATGCTTATATCTGCAGCTGAATATAAGCAGCATAGAGCCAAATCCCAGCTCCTCTGTAATGCCACCCCACACCCTTTGTTGAATGGTGAAAACAGTCCCTCACACAATTCACGGGACAACAACACGAAAGTCTTACCACGTGCGCACATGAAAGATTGCTTTGTCATAAGGAAGTGAGATTGGTTCTCTCTTATAAACCAAACTACTTTTATTTACATTCTTCAGCAATTTATAAACTCTAACACTGGCACTGGGATTTGGGGGGGAGAGGGAGAAAGGGGTTTGTTGGTATTTCAAGGGTAATAGTTCAATGTGTCTTCTATTTTAAAGTAAACCCTATAAGAGAACTTCAGGTCAGGCTAAAAAAGCTGAGTAAAGGGAGAAACCTGTGATGTGTAACTGAGTGTCATTGTAGCCATGTTAGTATACAGAGAGCCTTGATATAGCAAGAGCCTGGAATTCATTTCAGTCTTCATTATCAATGTTTCTGTCTCCACGGCTTTTCTGTCGTGTTGACTTGGGGATATCCTTTTATAGAATCATAGAATCAGCTAGGTTGGGAAAGACCTTTAAGATCATCAAGGCTGACCGTTACCCCAGGCCTGTCAAGTCCACCCTTAGTCCTCCAGTTTGAAGGCTGCAGGAATCTGCTCAGTCCTGTCACAAGAGTGGTACAGGTACAAATGAATGTCCTCTCACTGCCTGTTAAACCCCAAAGTTACTTTCCTCCCATTACAATGACACTGCTTAGAAACAGAGTAGAAATCTTTCATGGAGTGTTTCAAGGTTAAGCAGTGGTCTGCTGGCAAGAAATTCAAGTTCAGATTTCAATGACCATTTCCTATTTGGGTTGGCTGCCAAAGTTACAACAAAGCCAAAAACTTTGAAGAGAGCAGGCCAGATGGCATGCCGGTTTTCAGACCTCTGCTATGATACTGGCCATAGCTGATGCCAAACCACTGTGCCTTAATTGTCTAATGTGGATACCTTGCAGAGAGCATATATGCCCAGTTCCAGATCTTGATGGGAACCAGAAATGAAGGCAATGTATCTCCTGAACCAGAAGCCATCTGGCTTTATTTTGCATTCTGCAATTAGCACCTCGGTGTCCATCATCCCGTGTCTGGAGGATGACTCGGTCCCATTAAAGGGTCTTCAAGCAGCTTGCTGTAAGATGTAGCTGGCACCAGTTGAAAAGTCCCTGAAATCAACTAATTGTTTGACTCTGGCAATGGCATATACACTCCCTTGCTGTGAACTCTATGGATTGTCCTGCTTCCATGTCATTCATCCACCTTTGGTCATGCAAGCCTCAGCCCACTCATCTGCGCTGATGTAGGGAAGTCAGTGTGGACACTGACAATCTCATTAAGCAACATAGCTGTTCATTCCAGGATGTATGAAAGTGTTACAGGTGAGCATGCTGTAGACCACTTATAGACAGGACAAATGCAAGAAAGTCTTTGCTAGCATTGGTGTAAGTGCTTCTGGGATAGATATCAGACTTGTCGGTGGCCCAGATGGCTTTTGGAATATATACAAATGAGGTGCCCTGGAGGCACTGCAGGGCCTGCAGTAAAAACATGAGTGTCTCCAGTGTTCTGTGTTGGCCATCAAAAGCAATCTGACAGGTGCATTTATACCCACACACCAAATTGCCTGCCTGAAAGCATTGCCACATACTCAAGTGTGCTGAAAATCTGCCAGTGCCTCCATTTTAAGTCAGAGCTATCCAAATGCCTAAGCAAAGGCTCCCAAATGTACTAAAAATTGACATGTGTCAAGAGAAATAAACCTCCACTTCAGTTCCATTGCCCTTCTGGAACAACTCAACCTTAC
This sequence comes from Nestor notabilis, assembly GCF_000696875.1. NCBI lineage: Eukaryota > Metazoa > Chordata > Aves > Psittaciformes > Psittacidae > Nestor > Nestor notabilis. Next base: position 38,358 of record NW_009943680.1, read on the forward strand.
TCCTCAAGAAGGTCCCAGCAGGTTAGCTGGCAACTAAGCACTCCCAGCTCACTTGGACCACAGTGAGTTAGATTAAATTCACAGCTGTGTCCACATATGGCATAAGGGTTAGTGTTGGGCAACTCCCAGTCCAAAGCATGGGAGAGCTCCTCAGTGGGCCCCAGGCCGTGCACTGGTCCCCAGGCGAGATGCTCCTCAGTGAATGTTAGGAACCACCTCTGTTCCCATTTAGCCAAAAAGCTCTCACTGATAGCTTCTTTTGGGTCTGTGCACTTGAAACTCATTCAGCCCTTTTTGTGCTCCTCTCTCCTTCATCCTCCTCCAACCATGACTGCTTCTCTGTTCTTCTGCTTCTCATGCAGAGACTGTTGCAGCATGGAAGGCTGCAAACCCCTCTCACTGTACACACAAGGCATGTGTTTTTGTTTTGGCTCATGCCACGTGCTGGTGTCGACAGCAGAAGCTGATGCTATTTTCAGGCCCTGATTCTGCAGGACAGCTTAGGTATTCCTTGCAATTATCCTCAAAGAAGGCAAATGGCTACAACCATATGATAAAACAAAGCAATGACAGTTCTGTTTCTTCACATTTCTGTTTTTAAAAAAGTAATAAATAAAATCAAGTAAATGGAATGCAAAAAATATGCCTCTGCAGTGTAAGATAGTGCAGTTAAATTCTCAAAAAAGGCAGAATTTAACTTTCCAGGTTGACTGAGCCCTGCTACAGATCTACCATTTCTGCTTTTTCTAGTACTCAGTAAATATATTAAGATTTTAACAACTACAGTACTTCTCTATTAAATTTTTAAGAAATCCTCATGCTTTCCTGCATCACAGTTCACCACATTATTGCTTATCTACCTGCAACTGTGGCACAGAACATATCAAAATGGTACAGTAAATCAAAAATAGCAATAAATGAGCAGTCCCACCATTTAATCCTAAATTCTGACTGCATATGTGCTCCTCCTTCAAAGTTTATCATATATTCAGTCCATAGTCAGACTGCTGTGCCTTTATGGTTAAATGAAAGTGAAAATTGTTCATTTCCATCTATAAACTAACATACAAGGCAAATCAGAAGGTAGTATAATGCTTTCTGTTGAAGACCTTCTAGCTATAGGAAGCAATAAAATATTAACAACCTGGCTAAAATTTTTTGTGTTTACCTTCAACAAAGAAGAAAAAAAAATAAATTAAAAAGTTTTTAATTAAAAGAATAATGAAATTTGCCATTTATAGTTGTGTAATTCCTGAATTTGCTCCACTTGGGCCATTCTCTAACCATCTTTGATTGTTTGGCATGACTGACAGATTACATATTGATAAAACAGTATCTCCTGGAAAATCCTTTTAATTGTTCCACAGATAATATAAATACATGACAGATTCTGAGATCTTTTACTTGGGTTTTACTAGTCTGGTTTCCTTTAGATAAGGTTTTTTAATCCCACATCAGAATATATTAATGAAGGAAATCCAAAACTGCTTCTCAAGCTTGCCCAGAATGATGTATGTCATTCTGGGCAAGAGATAATGGCTTTCTACATGTATTTTAAAGATCACTGCAAAGTGACATTGGCTGTAAGCTCAGAATAAGTATCTTAAACACGCAGGTGAATTAAAACCAGGAAGACACCAGCGGGACTCGAAGGGACTGAGCGGTGAAGTAGTGTCCTCCAGGCTCATCTCTCTCAGATGCCCTCAGAGAAAAACACTGGATGAAAACACTGAACTGAAAAAGTGATTTACAACCTCCTTCTCATAAAATTATTGTCATTGTTCTTGCAGGCTAAAAAACCAGAGCAAGCTCAAGTGGGCCACTGAGCTAAAAGTGTACAACAAATTAATTTCCACAATCACATCCAGAAAAATCCTACAGCTGGGAGTATCTAAGTTAGCCCTGCAAAGTATTATGCTAACTTTCATACAAGTATCATGTATCTATTGAATGAAATGGTACTTCAAAAATATCTTTTAAATGTAGAGAACCTACAGGCAGGACTGGGAGATAAGGGGAAACATTAGAATTAATTCTGTGTTCTTTCACCTGCATTCCATTTACACTTTCTCTGCCATTCTCCTTCTCAATGACTGGGGCACTACAAACCAGTGTAGTAATTAAGGCTGTTCTGGTATGGTTAGCATAGATTTTTTTTTCTCTCCTCTATGAGTTCCATGTCTCAGAGACAATGTCTGAACCCCTTTCTTCTGAACAACATAGTTAAAAAAAGATAAACAAACAAAACCCCTCATATTTACTTCAGTATTGCTTTATTATATGTGCCAATAGGGCTTAAGCCACTGCCATCCACTGAACTACTGAATACCGGCCTGGAAAAAAAATAAAGTAATATCTGTGGTAAAACATATTAACCAAACAGTAATGACAGCAATGAAAATACCCTAATCAAATATTTCCCTATGGTCCTGTCCTGGGTTCAGCTACAGCAGT
>NW_009943681.1:0-231 GCF_000696875.1 Nestor notabilis
AGGGAGGCGGGCGGTGGGGAGAGCACTCTGCCCCCAAATTGCCGTCCCTCGGAGAGCCGCGTAACCCCGCTGAAATCCCTTTCCTGTGGAGAGCCGCAGTAGGGATACTCGCCGCCGGGGCCGAGTTCTCTGGGTGTTGAGCATCACTTGCACTGGGTTTTCGTCTCCGAGCCAGTCCGGATTCTCCCGGTGAAGTCAGTACGGCGGGGGGGGGGGGGGGGGCCCGGGGGG
>NW_009943681.1:248-605 GCF_000696875.1 Nestor notabilis
GGGTCGTGCGATCGGGAAGGCTCTGCTGAGGGATGCGCCACCGCGCTACAACGCTCCCCTGTATTCCTAATTTAGAGATTTATTTTTTTTTTTAAACTAAGGCGTCAGCCCCGTGGGGAAGTTCTCTTTTGTTTTGTTTTAATCTTAATAGTCCCGCAGTGAACATCCCCAGTTCTGATACCCGCTTGGCCAAACCTACTCTCGGAGGTTCTCATTTCGCAGCCTCTCTTCAACCTCGCAAACGTAAAATTGCGCTAAACAAACAATCAGTTGTCACACAATGTCGGGATGAAATTGTAATAACAAATGAAACGCAAGCAAATTGTGCTGCATAGTGTTGCTAAGCAATTGTTTGTT
>NW_009943681.1:617-879 GCF_000696875.1 Nestor notabilis
TGGGTTGAGAGAGAGATCTAAAGAGGAGCATAGCATCGGGCGGAACAAGCTGTTAGGTATGAAATACAGTAAACACTGCACTGATTTTCAACATTATTACCCAAACACGATTTCATCCAAAGCAATCACCATGCACAAGACTATGAAAATGTGCTGCTTGAGAAGTCGGCCGGTGGTTTGATTTTACGGTATTAAGGAATAATTCCGGGGACGCGGAGCACTCCGCCTGCCCGGCCCTGGCCCGGCCCGGCCTCATGGCGGG
>NW_009943682.1:0-247 GCF_000696875.1 Nestor notabilis
AAGAAGAAGAATATAGTGCAGATCTCTGGCTTCCGCCCTTTTCCTCCCCTTCCCACCCAACTGCCGCCCCGACCCCACCGTGCCACTGCCCAGCAGCACCCATCGCTCCCGTCCACCTAGGTGTGCCCCACATCCCCTGTCATGGTGGCACTGGAGCTGTTCCATGAGGCACCAGCTCCTGGCAGGCGCTGGCTGAGGCTCATGAGCAGAACACGGCTCCCCCGCGGGCGGGCGGCGGGGGGGCCCC
>NW_009943682.1:278-7539 GCF_000696875.1 Nestor notabilis
TTTAAAAGAAACAGAAGAATCTAGCCCAGGGCTGCTGAGGAGACCGGGCCAGCTCCAGAGAGGTCTGCAGGGAGCCTGTGCTGCTTTCCTGGCAGCATTCCCTTACTATGTGTCTTTCCAAGAAGGGAGTCAGAAGACAACAGCACACCACTCACTGCAGAGCATGTTGTGCGATTGCACCATCCAGGATTTGCCCCAAACAATAGCAGCTGCTTCTAGGCATCACGTGGGGAAGTTCCCTGGCTGAGGTGGGGTCAGGCACACTCAGTGTCTTCATTCCCACAGCACCTTTGGCTGCTGGTTCCTTAATGCCTCACACGTGCTCCTCTGGCTTGGAGAGGAGGCAGGGAAGGGCAGCAAGCTGAACATCAGAAGGGATGTGGAGATAAACCTGCCATCTCCTCCACTCTCAGGTTGGGGGAATCGAAAACTCAGGGTAGACCCATGCCCCAATTTTTTAACACCCTCCCAAGCCAGGAGATGGGGCAGGATCTTTGTATCCTCTGCGCGAGAGGAAACCACTGTGCACAGCAAGGCAGAAAGATGTCGGGCACAACAGCAGAAGCAGGGATCCACAAACCTCATCTTCCAGCATCTCCTATGCTCTTTCTTCAGCCCTGAAGCTCAGCAGGACAGCATGGGAATGGAGCACCAGGCTGGGATCCCCCAGCCTCAGCCTTGCGCACTGGAAAGGCTCTGCAAGTGGGGAAGCCCCTGTGTTCCCACTCACCTTCTGCTGTGCAAAGGCCCCGAAGGAGCAGGTGGGTTGGGGAAGCCCCTGCAGCCCCGTGCCTGGCCCCCAGGATGATGCTCAGCCTCCTGATGCTGTGGGGGAGTGGTGTGGGTTTGATCACGAGACCTCAGGTGCCCGCAGCAAGAACAAACGTTTATTAGAGTGAGTGTTAAGAGTTCTCTTCACCCCACGCTTACTCTGATGGCATGTGGGGGTGCCAGAGGATGCTCTGTCCACCATGCAGCGTGAAAAGGAGTCCTCTCCTGCTCCTTCGCTGTGTAAGCTAAAGACTTCTCCCATGGCAGTGAGGGGAAATTCGGTCCTGCTGCTGGGCACAAATGCTTAAAGAAAAGCCTCCCCTGTGTAGTGCTCATAGTGCTGCCTTCTTCCCTCTGGGGAGGCAGCCCAAGGCCAAAAAAACTTTTCCAAAGAGGAGAGGGGGTGATAGGTCTCCCACAGTGGCGCTGCTCCAACTGAACTGCAGGCAGGCAAGGTCCCAGCAGGCAGCAGGGCAGCAGTGCAGAGCAAGGAGGCAGCCCAACGGGCTATAGGAGTCCAGCCGCTCATTCAGAGCACACCACAGGTTTCCCCGAGATCTTCAGGTCATCGAAGGGCAGCAAGGCGAGGAGCTGCAAAGGTCAAGGTATGGATGTGCAAAGATGCAGGATTGTGTCTCCACAGAGCTAGGGTAGGGGCCCAGAGCTATACTCCCCTCACCAAGATCTAAAGCCTCCCACCTCACTGGGGAAGTGCCAAGAAACCCTTTATGGGCTTTCCCTAGGGCTTGAGGCAACAGGCAGCCACCCCACACACCCCCAGAGCCAATGCACCCTAGAAGGGAGGACAGGCACAGCTAGAAATCCGTTCACGGAGCTTCCCACAAATTGTCCAACTCATGCACGCCCCTAACACACTTGTAGAGCCACAAGCCTCCCCCCACAGAGACTCACATCATTGTTGCCATCAGCCAGATCCTGGGCTGTCTCATTCTCCATGTTCCTCAGCAGGGTGTCAGCCCCACAGTGCGAGAGGATGGCAGCGATGGCAGCATCCTTGCGGCCCACGGCGAGGTGGAGTGGGGTGCATCCATTGTACATCTGGGCGTCCACATACGCCCCGTTGCGCAGCAGGAACTGGACAGCCCTGCGGTTATGGCACTCCACAGCCAAGTGCAATGGGGTCTTCCCACTCGTGCCCTCCTGCAACCCACAGACCACAAGTGCATGAGTGCAGGGTCCCCTCAGATGGGACCCAAAGCACCCCCTTCACAGGGTGCAGAGGGGGCAGTCCTCACCCCAACTGCTGTCACAGCATCCAATAGCTCCTCTAGGACCTTTTCTGTCTTCTCCCTCAGAATTCAGTGCCTCCCATTCCCACAGCAGTGCCTGCCCTGAGGCTGGAGGGAGTGCTCAAGGGAGCCATGCACCATGTTCAGCCTTGCCCAAACATCGCACCATGCCCAGCCTTACCCGAACATCAATGTTGGCGCCGCTCTCCAGCAGCAAAGACATCATTGGGATGTTCCCCTTCAAGGTGCTGATGTGCAAACAGGCCAAGCCTGGGATGGGGGGCAGGAGAGAGCCACAGTCAGCCCAGTCCACCCTGAGGCACACCAACCCCGTCCCCATGCCCACTCTGCTGTGCTCCTGGATCTCTGCACACACAGCTTATGGTCTCTGTCCTAACCCAGCCACTGGCTCCACACCGGGCTGCCGGCAGGTCTCACCTTGCCAGTTCTGGAGCTGCAGGTCGTGGTGGTGCCCATGGGGCTGTGCTGTGCCCTGCGGTGGGTCTGTGCTCTGCAGCAGCTGCTGGGCACACTGCATGTGCTGCTGCTCACAGGCTAGGTGCAGCGGCGTGTTGCCATTGCGGTCCTGCAGCCCAGGGTTCACTCCCTTGTGGATCAGCGCCTGGATCACGCTGGGCTGCTCCAGGTACACAGCAAGGTGCAGTGGGGTCTAGAGAGGAGGTGGGGACAGAAATTAGGGAAGGGGGGGATGCCCTGCAGGACACACCAGGCATGATGAGACACACCAGCCTATGGGAGCCAGCTTGGCCCATCCCTGCCCTGGCATTAAGTGTGGCTAACACCAGGGCAGTACAAACAGCTTGCTGCACCCCCAGGCCTCAGCACAGGGATCACCCGTGGGGGCAGATCTCACTCTCCCATGTTATCTACCCTGGCACATTCAAGCGGTGCCTGCTCCACCCTCCAGGGCAGTCTGAAATGTCCTGGGGCCTCATAAAGGACCCCTTCACCCTCTGGTGCTAGAAGTTGTCACACCTCTCTCATGGTATCTCCCTTATTCCCCTCCCTGAAAAGGGGCTGCTTACATGGGATCTTCACCATGCTCTGGAGGAAGCTGACAGGGGGGCCTAGAGACAGATTGGGTATCTACCCAGGGAGGACCTGCCTTCCTCCCATCTTCTGCCTATCACATCATCATACCTGGAAAAGATCATTTTGGATCTCCAGCACTTCCCTGGGCAGATGAGCAATACAGCAGAGTGCCACAGCTGGGACGCAGTGGATAATGGCCAGGTGAACCAACCTATAGAGGGGATAAAGGGAACAAGAGGGGGGGGAAAAAAAAGAAAAATGAGTTCCGAGCGCTGTGCTTATAAGCGGATATCTACCACTGCTGCATGGAGGAATCATCTACCCACCTTCCCCAGTCCCCCTGTCACCAGCTTGGAGCTCCTCCATCGTGCCCTCTCCCTGGGGAAGCTTAGCAGCAGGTCAAGGCAGGAACAAGGACTGAGGCTCCCTGGGGCAGTCCTTCACTCTGACCCATATGGGGAACAGATCCGCTTGTTCCTGCTAAGCACTGCAGGGTCATCCCTCAGACCTCATAGCATGCAGAGACCTTGGACCCTGCACTGGCCAAAGCCAGGCCTCCAACTGATGCAGGTCCGAAAAGCCTCGGACATGTTTCCCAGAGCGTAAGAGCTGGGTTTGGCAGACCCCGGCACGGGCTGCTGCCTGGGGAATTCCAGTTCCCTGCTGCCAGCTGTGTGCTGCACTTCTGCTTTCCCCTCATGCAGGCACGCAGCCAAAACTGGGCAGGAGCCCGGCATTGGTCCAAGACCACCTGCACGGCACAGTCCCCATGCCAGCCAAGCTGCTGGCCCACACCAATTTCCTCTTCTCTCCCCCACATCCTTCCCTTCCAGCCCTGCAGTGGCAGTGCTGGCATGGAGCCATCCAGTGCACAGGGACACTGGAGGTGAGGCCATCGGAGCTGGATGGCCAACATGCAGCCCTGCTCCTCAGGACCATGTTCCCCACAGCCATGGGGTGGCTGGAGTACCCCCAGCCCAAGGAAAGGTTTTATTTCCAGCCAGGTCTGACGCCGGCCCCTGCGCACTCAGAACAGAAGTGAGAGCGTGACAGAGGCAGAGCCGGGAGGGAATTTCCAGTCCCCTCCGATGACCTGCTGCACTCCCAGGCCTCCCAGCAAAGAGGGACCAGCCTCCTCAAGCCAGCCCCAGTCAGCAGCAGTGAGGAGCAGACAGCAGAGCATGGCAGGCGTGAGCTGAGTGAGCCTCCTGCCACCCCATCGCCACTGCCCTGGGTGGCTTTTATCTCTGGCAGATGTCAGCTCCAAAATGAAACCCAGGCTCTAAGTGGGCTCCTGTCACTCATGCTGCTTGGCACAGGCAAGCAGAGCCAAGGGATGAAGGGCAAGAGCTGTGCCAGCCCCACAAGACACCCCAGCTCACCAGACAGCCCAGCTTTTGGATGTCACCTGCAGTGAGGGAGATGGACAGCATCCCTCAGAGGCAGGAGGGCAAGACCTGGCCCTTAAAGCATTGCAGTGAAGAAGTGGGGCTGCCTTCTCACCAGCTGCAAGGGGGACATGAGTGTGCTGAGAAGCTCAGAGGTCAGTCCCCAAAAATGTCAGTTAAGCCCCATTTTTGGTGGCAAAACAAGGCTGGTTTCCCTTTGCTCTGCCATCATGGGGAGAAGCTGTGCCCAACAGGAGAGGCTTTGTCCCCAGGCAAGCCCTGGGTCATGCTGCAGCAGGGAATTCCCCACTGGAAGGGGAGGCCGCTCACATTTGCCTCTGCACCACCACAGGGTGCCCCCACACAGTCAGCATTCCCAGGGCAGGGAAGAGGGCTGGGAGCCAGGGCAGAACAGCTCCGTGGACAGGGGCACAACTGAGGGGCCGAGGCCAGAAGTGAGGTGCAGAGCTGGGGTAACAGCTCTAACAACACCCCTCCCCTTGGCAGGCTCTTGTCTGGGTATGATCCAGGCAGGGAGATTCCCTGCAGGTTTTGCATCAGCCCCTGGTCCCCACGGTGGCACCTGCACCAAGGTGTCATTTGCTCGCTTGCAGGGACAGCCCCTGTTTCTCCACACTCGTTCCCAGGCACCACGTGCAGAAGGCCACGGGATCTGCCTTTTTCAGGTACGGAAAAGATAAGACTGCTCAGGCAGGGGACTTTCCAAGGCAATTCGGCTTGAACTTTAAACCTCCGCTGCTTTCACTTTCCAGAGCCATGCTGGGCTCTCGGGGGTGAGAGCAGAACCCAGGGTCTCTCCCCACTGCAGCCAGCTCCAACCCGCCCAGGAATCCCCCGGCCCCTCTGCCACTACCAACACCACACCATGTCACGACACGGGGACAAGCAGGGCGGTCAGCCAGGGGAGGATGAAACCCCAGGCAGCTCCTCCTGGCTTGGGTGACTTTGCAGCTCAACAAGGTGGCAAAGCCATGCAGGGCAGAGCAAGTCTGGGATCTCTGCTGTGAAGGCAATGCGGTTGAACATCTCCAGCTGCCCAGAGCTCAGGCTTTCATTTTGCAGCTGGGATGTGCTGGCTTCAGAGCATTGCTTTCCTCTCTTCCCTCTTCATTCTCCACCCGGGTGCAGCCTCCTCCTGCACTTTCATTTCTGCATTTGTTCCCCCTGTCTCCTCATTGCCAGCCCTCAAGTTCCTGAAATGGCTGCAAGAGCTGTGAGCTCATGGCAAGGCCACCGGGCTGCGATGAGTGCGCCAAGAGCACGTGTGCACTCTGTGCCACAGGCTGTTGATGCCAACCCAGAATCAGGATTGCCTCCCGCTAACCCGGGAAACCCTCCTACCCCCAGGAGACCTGAGGCGCAGGCACTGTGCCAATCTCCAGTTTCTTCCGGCCAAGGCTACACACTCACATCTCTGCTGTGGCAGCGTGCGATCCAGCTGCTGACAGGCTGCTGCATGCTGGCATGCAGTGCTCACAGCTGAGCCTCAGAGCCAGGGCACAGTGATGGAGAGATACCTGCTCGCTGCCCGACACCCCTCCTCACCCAGCCACGTGCCTTTGCCAGAACAAACCCTCCATCCCTCCATGCTCAGACTCTTGCTCATCCCTCAGCTGCCTGCATGCTGCTGCCTTCCTCTGCTTGCCTGCTCCCTCCCTCTCCACACTCATGCCTGCAGCCATAGGGGTAGGTGCTCAGCAGGGGCTTTTGGAGAGGACAAACAGGGAGTTTTGGAAAGGGCACACGATGGAAGAGCTGCAGACAAGGGAAATGTGGCCAGCAGACTGCTGGGCTCACTATCAGCTTTGCCACTTGCTCACCAGCTCCAACCTGGCACAAGGGGTCTCATTAGCACTCTGAATTGCAAGGGCACTGGGCATCCCTCGCACAAGGTGATCTACCCATCATCAGAGATAATGACCCTGGAGCAGAGGGGTCAGGACCATCCCTGGGGATGTCCCCACGTCTGAGCATGCCATGCCCAAGGCAGTCCCAGTTTAGGCACAGGAAAGCTTCCATTTCCATAGTGCTGGCCATTTCCCAGGCTTCTGAGTGACTTCAAGTGCCTGGTAGGAAAAGTGTCCACACTTGAGGACTGGAGGGTGACACCAGCTCTCACACACAAGCAGAGCTGATGAAGTCCTACCAGATCCCCAGCTATCCTCTTCTCTCCCTCCAGAAAGAGGCAAACCATGCAGATTCTACCCCCCACACCCCCGCCCCAATCTGTTGAGCAAGACACCTTGTCCTCAGAGGTCTCTCCCTTCACTATCTTACCCCAGAGTCACCTAGGACAAGGTCTCCAGCACTCAGTAAAATTAGCTTTTTTCTACTACTCTACTTTTTTCTACTACTTTACTTTCTTCTACCTCTCTATAAGATCCTTATCTACAACAGGAATAGTTCACTCCCAGCTCTTCATTTTGGTTGAGCAGAGCAGTGGGAAATCATGCAAACAATTAGCACATGAGAAAGTTGTTCAGGAGAGGAAATGGCCCCAGCAGCAAGTGAGGAGAGCGAGGGAGGAGGAAAACAGCAGGGGAATTCCACACTTGCCCTGCTCTCCTGTTCCAGCCCTATAACCTGCACTGCTAACCGCTTCCTCAGCCATCAGCATGAACCTCTGCCAGCAGGCTCAGCAAGCACAGCTCCATCCTGCCCTGCAGCCCTCTGCCAGCCCAGCCTGGCTCCCTTCCTCCTTGCATACCAATGCAATGCTGCCCTGCTCCATAAAGCTGTTCCAGCCGTCTGCTGGCAGCATCAAGGGAGCAGAGAATC
>NW_009943683.1:0-651 GCF_000696875.1 Nestor notabilis
CATATCCACACCCCACATCCATATCCTATATCCATACCCCAGATCCCAACCCCATATCCCATATCTCATACCCCCATCCCCATACCCCATACTCCATATCCCCATATCTCAACACCCCGTATCCCCATACATCAATATCCCACACTCCATATCCCATATCCACACCCCGTATCCCATATCCACATCTTGTATCCCATATCCATATTCCATATCCATATCCACATCCATATCCACACCCCACATCCATATCCTATATTCCATATCCCATACCCCATATCTCGTATCTTACACCCCATATCCTATACCCCATATCCCATATGCCATATATTCCATACTCCCTATCCCATATCCCAACAGCCCATATCCCCATACATCAATATCCCACATCCCACACCCCATATCCCGTATCTCATACCCCACATCCATATCCTATATCCCATATCCACACCCCATATCCCACATCCATATCCTATATTCCATATCCACACCCCACATCCGTATGCTACATCCCATATCCATACCCCAGATCCCATATCCACACCCTATATCCCACATCCATATCCCATATCCGTATCCACACCCCACATCCATACCCTACATCCCATATCCACACCCCAGACCCCACATCCACACCCTACATCCCAGATCCCA
>NW_009943684.1:0-504 GCF_000696875.1 Nestor notabilis
ATAATAGATACTAAAATATATATCGTTATATATATTAAATGTATATCGTTATATATATTAGTTCACTTATATATTGAAATAGGGACAATTTTTTCTTGGGATCCTTCTTCAAGAAATGAGCGAATGGAACAGCATTCCCAGAAAGCCACCTCATTTCTACAAAACCAAATGACTGTGAGAGAAAAGAGACTGCAGCGTTTAACTCTTTCAAATCCACTTTCAGAAATACACATGAAGAACATACTGATTTAAGGGCTGCAGCTGCCAAACCCAGTCCTTTAGTTATTAGAGGATTCCTCCTTGGAGCTGCACACTGCACCTCCCAGATGTGAAGCTGCACAACCACAGCCTCAGCCCTCCTCAGCACGTGAACCCCCAGTACATAACTGCAGGCAGAGGTTCCCAGCCTTGCCCAACAGCAGTACTGGCTGTGTGTATGCAGAGCAGACACTCCATAGGAAACTCTGAGTATATATAATGTTCTATACTACACAAGACACAGGA
>NW_009943684.1:535-6429 GCF_000696875.1 Nestor notabilis
CTATCCTGACTGCTGCTTGAGAACACTAACCTCACTTTGCTCTTGTTAACCTGCTATAAGAATATATAGGTGCAAAAGTAGCCTGTTAAAACTTAGCAGATTATCTCTGCCCAGGATAACTAATGGATATGGAATGAAAAGGTTACGTTTTTAAGCTACTTTTAATTATCCACAGAAGCTTCTCTCCTACAATCCTTTAGAGATACTGTTTGATATGCATGACCCATAAACTCTCCCTACGTGTGCCTTGTTTTCCTCTATTATGGTTCCAGGTTACAAAACCCAGAAGGAGTATATAGAAGTACTTATGGATAAAACCAACCAAGTTCAAGTTACATCCGTATTTAGCTTGCTCTGGGGCTGAAAGGGAGTGGAAAGGATAAAGTCAAAGGGCAGTACAGCTGGGGTTTATTCACAGAACTACTGTATGGCTTGCATTTTGTCATTCTCCTCCTGCAGCCCTGATGCTATTATAGAACAGCCTGCAAGAGGATTTACTCCCTGTGACAATCCTGAGCTGATTTTCTTCTTCTTCTTCTCTTCTTTGAAAGAAATCAGAAATGAGTCAGATGATCAATTTTGTCATTTGCAGTTGCCAAGCAGCTCTGAAGCAATTTAGTGATTTGGATACTTATTTCCTCCCTGTACCCATGGCAGGAGATGATATAAGGATATTGAGTCTTAATAATCTATTCATTCCCCTGATCAAACTGAGGGAACGAGAATCAGAAGTATCTTTTTGATGTTAATTTTGCTTTCAAAAGAGCCTGGGGTTTGTTGTGCATTGTCTTTACGTTCATTGAAGAAAGCTCTGAAAAACAAAGGCTCGATTCAGAGAAGCACCCAGAGTCCCTCCACTTAGATCTTGCACTCATCCACAGACGGACACTCATTAATTAAAGTGGTCAAGTTAACGAACATAAACCAAATGTGAGCATTGCCGTTCAGAAGCAGAGTGTCTTCTGCTCGCTGCAGCTTAGTCTTCCTCCAAGGATTAATGTCAACAATAGAATTTAAACTCACTAAAGACCTTATCAGATGGGCATTTACTCAACCATTAAACATTTATCACGACACCAAAAGCCTCTATCTAATTCTTTGCATCCACACACCTCAAGTTATTTTTTAAGAGGTCTGCACATCATTCCTTTTGGGACAGGATGCCAAGGAAGGGCTCCAGGAGTGACTTGCTTACAGTCACTTGTGTAAGTGGCTGATGGTGTGGAGAGTGAAATGGCAAGTGAGAAAGGGCACAGAGTAACTACTTGTGTAGAAAAACAACCTATCTCAAAGGAACTTGTAAAGATTCTTACTAGTTTAAACCATAATGTTGTTACGATTGATTCATTTCTGCAGAGATGAAAGAAAACCTCTGCAAGCCAGAGGTCTGTAATACTGTGATACAACTGAGCTGTATCAAGTTAGGTAACACTGACACCCTAAAAATGTAATTTTTGCTGTTCTGTTTGTTCAAGTTGTTCTTCAGGGAAGATATTTGCTCTAGGCTCTTGATTTTCTGTTGTTACTAACTCTTTATTAATGGCACTATGACAGAAACCTAGAGAGGCCTTGAGCAGCTCAGCACCCAGCTCTTTCAGCATAGAATCATAGAGTGACAGAGAGGGAACCCTGTATCAGCACCAGGAACATCATCTCCTCTTCCAGGGTGGCCTTTGGATACTCTAATCAGAAGGCAGCACTTTGCCTGTGCACAATCCACTGCTTCACCCCTCTTCCTGCCTTCTAACTTATGCAGCAAATAAGGAAGAGACCCTACAGACCATAGCTTTAGTGTCTGTACTTCAGATGTAATGATAGAAGGTGAAACATCTGCAGGGTGCTTATGGTTAATCTCAACGGCCTGGCCTGGCAGGTCCTGTAGCAAGCATGAGTCCATGTTTTAAGAGACACCTGACAGGTTTTTTCCTGATTTAAAACCCTCCTCTTTGGTTTGCTGTGTGGCAGAAGCCTCTCAAACAGTAAATGGATTTCTTTCCTAAAGTTTCTTTGTACTCTCCTCTTTGTGCTCCTACCACTTTGTTACTGCTCAGACTACCAGGAGCACTGAACAATCCTATCTGAAATCCGGGATAGCCACAAAGAACATATTTCAGGAGTAAAAAGCAATGCTGCCACTCTTCAAAAAGCAGAAGAAACCTGGTGCCTCGCACAGCCTCAAAGAGGTGATGTTCTACAGAGACACTGTACCAAAAACCATCCCATTTGTTGAAACTCTCTTTTTCCACCCAAGATTTGCAAGTATCTTTTAATGCTGGCATGTAAAATCTATAGTAAACCCTTTGTAGCTGCATTTTTATGCTCCATTCTGCAGAAGCATCAGGAGATGAGATGTACCTTCACAGCTACAAGAGTACATGGTGGATGTTGGGGCAGAGCTCTCAGCAAGCAGACTTTCAGAAAGACTCAGTAGCTGCTGGGTGTCCTTGTTCTCAACAGCATTCAGCTTTTTGTGCCTTCCCAACAAAGACATGACAACCCAAGTGGCAGCTTCTGAGCACCAGATGCCGTTCAAAGTCCTCCCAGGATTCGCTAGGCCCATTCCCCTTGGTCTCCTGTGGGCTGATCCAAACCTCACTCAAGGTCAGGGAGAGATTACATCCCTTTAGAAAACTAGAACCAGGCTTTTCTGCTAGAGCTACAACTGAAGAGATACATTGGCTTACATAATTCTGGCAACCATGAGGAACACCAAACCCAGCATTTCTTCAATTTAATGAAGAATAAGCTCTCAACAGCACCCCTGTTCCTCATCAGCAAGTCCTCTTTTCGAGACTCTTTTCAAGGTCTTTCAGCCTGCTGACACCGTGTGCAGCAAGCACCACCACCTCCTGCCTCCTCTCCAGCTTCCTAAAGCACTGATGGTGCAAGCCATTGGAAGATGCAATGTTGACAGAAGTAATGGCTGGCTGAACAGATGGCACAGAAAGTTAATTGATCTACAGGGGCAGAACGAGTTGGCCTCATTGAGGAGAATATGCAAAGATCCATAATGAACTTTCATTAGCGAGGGAGAAAGTTCTGTCACACGGACAGATTCTATTATGGGCATTTCATGATGCAAATCCAAATTCCAGCTTAATGACTTCTTGTATCCAATTCAGAAAACTTGGCTCCTGAAAATTACTACGGAAAAAAATAATGTAAAGGCTTTCATTTAGTTTTTGCCAATGTGAAATTATTCCTTCTGCTTCTGTCAAGCCACCCTCCCCATCAGTTTTACACTGAAGAACAAGACTGTTTCCCTCATGCCCTTTGGGGGTTGGGGGGGGTTGAGGTTTTCTTAAGTTTATATTAAAAGGAAAAGCATTTCTGCATTTTGTTGCAATAGGTCTCTGACAGGAGAGAAAGAACCTCAAAGAGGGATGCTGGAAACATCAGAAAACGGAGCACTGACAGGAACATCAGTGAAGAATTTTACTCTGAAAAACACACCGCAGGCACATCCACATGGAAATCATAGTACAGGGCAGGGAAGAGAAGAGAGCAGTGATGCAGAGACTCCTGTTTCTTTCTGGCTCCGGCACTTGCTGGAGGTGACCCTAATGTAAGGCAGTTCATTTTTCCATGTCCCCACGAATCTGCAGCATTGGGAGCAATGGTGCCAAGCCCATGAAAATCCACTGATGAAAAGTACACCAAGAGGCATTTTGAGATTAGTGAGGAAAAGGAAGCTTGACTCTAGGCCTGGGATCAGCTGCTCATTTACGGTCAGCCCTGGCACCAGTAGGTTCTCTGAATGGACTCATGCCTATGTCTATAAGACGAGTAAATAACATTACAACTATCTTTCAGAAAGCAAACTGTGTCCTGGGCTGCACAACAGCAGTGAGACACCACACACACACACACAGAGACCTGTGTCCAGCTCTGGGGAACAGCACAAGAGGGATGTGGAGCTGTTGGATCAAGTCCAGAGGAGGCCCCGGAGCTGCTGCGAGGGCTGGAGCAGCTCTGCTCTGGAGCCAGGCTGAGAGAGCTGGGCTGGGGCAGCTGGAGAAGAGAAGGCTCCTGAAGGGAACACCTTAGAGCAGCTCCAGTGCCTAAAGGGGCTCCAGGAGACCTGGAGAGGGGCTTTGGACAAGCGATGTAGGGACAGGACAAGGGGAATGGCTTGAACCTGCCAGAGGGGAGATTGGGATGAGCTCTTAGGGAAGAACTCGTGCCTGTGAGGGTGGTGGGACACTGGCACAGGGCGCCCAGAGAAGCTGTGGCTGCCCCATCCCTGGCAGTGTTCAAGACCATGTTGGATACAGGGGCTTGGAGCAACCTGCTGTAGTGGAAGGTGTCCCTGCCCTTGGCAGGGAGTTGGAACTGGGTGAGCTTTAAGGTCTTTTCTAACCCAAACCAGCCTCGGATCCTATGATTCTGACCTCCTACATAACGCAAGCAACACAATTTCATCTAATAACTTCAGCAGTGAAGTCAATAATTTATGTTTTCATAACACTACATATATATTTTATCCAAACTGTCATTCAGTCCCTCAGAGCTGGGAAACTCAAGACAAACATTACAGAAAAGTTTACGATTCCCTTACTCGGAGGATTTCCACTCTGTGCTCATTATTGTTGGCAGACTTACTGTTGGGAGTTTTTCTTCTTCTCCCTGGTTATAAATATTCCATGCAGACTTTTAATTAGAGCAGCATGTTTGTTGGCTGAGACAAAAGTAATTGGATACCCCTTACCATTTGGGCTCCATTCAGCTGGATGGACTCACACCAAGACGTAAGAAGCAAATCTCTGCATAAATAAAATGGAGTGTATTTGATTGAATTAGAAGTTTAATTGCTCTTACCAAGAGGTGTTTCATAGTTTGAAAGCAGAAGAAATATTTGATCTGGTCCTGCCTTTAATTAGCAACAGATGAATTAGCAACTGAAGCAAAATATGCACTTTATATAGCCTGCTATTGTCTGGATAGAAACTGATCTTGTAAAACACTTCATTCAACATCAACTTGCTTATAAAGTTGCCCAAATTAGTTCCAGAAAGCACCGGGGTCTCACTAAGCCCAAATTCCACATGAGCAAAGCAAAAGGAACTCTATGGGGAAAGATGAAGCAAAAAAAGAGAGAAGCAGAAAGGAAGGAAACGAGAAGCAAACACAGAATCAGCATTTTAACTATAAAAGAGATTATTAAAGCAGAAGAGTTCATATTTTTAAGGGCTGCTAAAAGGAAAAATAAATGGAGGCTCAGATTCCACTTTTCTGACTCATAAACTTAAATTGGGAAGAAATCTCCCCAAACTCCATTATCTACATCACAAACACTTATACATACACACCACTTGGTGAATATTTACACATTAAATGCTCTTGCAAGAGCTCTTGCCACTTACTTATAGTTCTGCCTTGTTGGTACCACAGTTGCCCAACAAGACTACTTTTTTTCCCTTGTTCCTTAAACTTATCCCAGTGCTCCCTACATTTTTAATGGATTGATACATTATCTACATCTCTGATATTGAAAGCCCTAATTTTTTAGAATATGAACAACCTTTCACAACTCTGTATTACAACTGCACTGCCACAGAAGTTACTTAATCTCTACACTGCGCAGCAGATGGGATTCACGCTCGGTCTCACAAGCCTTAGAAGCCCTTTTCCTGCTTCCCAGATCCAGGAAAGAAATCTGGAGCCTTTATGGCTGACAGGTTTGGGTATTCCCAATACAGAGAAGGGGAGCAATGGCCACTAGAGTCAACACAGGGCTGTGGCACACACAGGACAGCTTTGGAGACACTGTGGTGTAGGACACAACCACCAGACACACAGCAATCAGAGTTCAGAAGGATAAGGACGTGCATATGCCCTGGGAGGCTGAAGATGATGACATTATTAATATCAATATTATAATAATAATAATAATA
>NW_009943685.1:0-599 GCF_000696875.1 Nestor notabilis
GTGGGACAGGTGCCCTGTGCCACGTAGCACAGCCTGTGGTGCAAGGCTGATGCTGGTGTCAATCCTGGTGCAGCACCTGCAGCAATGGGACCTTTGCTTGCCTGGCCCCGACGTGTCCCATCTACGGGCCTTGGTCCCCGTGGAGCCCCTGCTCCCACAGCTGTGGTGGCGGCAACACCTCCCGGCACCGCGAGTGCCAGGAGAGCACTGGAGGGGAGTCCTGCAGTGCTACCGGCACTGAGGAGATGGCGGAGTGCAACCTGCAGCCCTGCCCTGGTGAGTGCCAGTGTGGTGGGACAGTGGTGTGACAATGGTGGGATGGTGGCGGGACAGTGGCTGGCCAGGGATGGTGGGAAAATGGTGGGATGTTGGGATGATGGTGGGATGGTGGCAGAACAGTGTCAGGACGATGGTGGGACAATGGCAGGATAACAGCAGGAGAATAGTGGGACAATGAGATGATGGCAGGATGGTAGGATGATGGTGGGATGGTTGGATGATGGCGGGATGATGGATGGCAAAGAAGAGCAGGATGGTGGGATGATGGTGGACTGTGGGTCAGTTGGATGATGGGGGGAATGATGGAGGGATGATGGGGG
>NW_009943686.1:0-233 GCF_000696875.1 Nestor notabilis
TGCCAGCCCCGGCCCCCCCGGAGAGGAACTTGCCCTGCAAAGGGATGATCTGCTTCAGCTTCATCACGTTGTTGGTGGCCAGGAGGGAGCTGGGTCTCTTGGGCTTGTCAGAGCTGCCGTGCGAGCTGCCCCCAGAGCCTTTCCCTTTGCTCTGGCTCTTCTCGTGGGCCGGGTCCTGCCCGGTGGCCTCAGGCTTGGCCTCATCCCGGCTGGATTCACGCTCCTTGCGGGCC
>NW_009943686.1:357-654 GCF_000696875.1 Nestor notabilis
GCCCGTGTGAGGGTCCTGACCCATCCCGGCAGCTCCTACCTTGAAGGCCTCGCGGCGCTGGTATTCCAGCTTGGCCATCTCCTCGGCAACCCAGGCGGGAATATCGGGGATGGCCACTTGGATGATGTACTTCAGGAACAGGGCAAAGTGCTGCGGGGAGATCAGCACAGTTCTGGATGAGCATCCCCACCCCAGGCATTGCTGCCCTCTCCTGAAACGCACCCCGAGAGGGATGGGGGAACTGGAGAGACCCCACAAGAACAGCCTGGGGGGTTCAAGGCCCCAGCGTGTTGCTCA
>NW_009943687.1:0-18530 GCF_000696875.1 Nestor notabilis
AGCAGCATCCAGCTGACAGGCAGGAGTGAAAGCGCCCTGCACAAACCACTGAAGGAGTAATGGGCTGGAAGAATAAGATAATCAAAAGTGTAAGTACTGTCAGCAGGTAATTAGGGACACAAAGAGGGAGAAACGCGTTTTGAGTCAGGACTGCAAGGCCGGCTGAACACACTCTAACCTTCCGGCACAGGGTGCCCACAGAAGCTGTGGCTGCCCCATCCCTGGCAGTGTGCAAGGGAAGGGTGGACACCGGGGCTTGGTGCAACAGGGTCCCCCTGCCTGTGACAGGGGGTTGGAACTAGAGGAGTTTTAAGGCCTCTTCCAACCCAAACCAGTCTGATCCATGGCTAGCAGGAGCCTGGTCCTGGATTGACCTGCGTGCTTCCAAAACAAAAGCTTTCACCACCGTTGCATTTATACAGCAGGCATGTTTCCTTGACGGTCAGTATTTTCACAACACCATGTTAGAAAGACATGTTCTGAATTGGCCCTTGAAGGCAAGAGCAGGAAGTTCTAGATGTCAATAGCTCCATTGCCTACACAGGCAAAACAAGGGCAGTAGGAGTCTGAATGAAGCTTAGCAGCTGCACAGAAGCTCTTTGAACTTTGAGAGTGCTGGCCTGTTACAGATTTATGTCGTTTGTTCCTGTAATCTCTATTTCAACCAGCCCCTTTCCACCCCCCAGTCAAGAAGCATTAGTGCTGACTGCCAGCACCTGGATACCCAAGGACCTGACCTTCAACAGGCTGCCTTTCCTCCCTCAACTGTTCAGACAACAGACTCAACAGAACCTGAGCTGTCTTCATAATCCTTACCCCTTTTCAAAAAAATAAAACCAGCCAACAGGCCTAAATGTTACATGGGTTAAAACCAAATAAAGACAAACACTCTGCTGCGAAGATATTTCAGGGAGATAGAAATTAAGAACATATATAGAGAGAAGAGAGGAACTGTCTTAGAAAGTGGTTGCATTCTAAGCAGGCAGGCGAAGAAACATGATAGAGGTACAACTGGAGGAACTCCAGGAAGCCTTCTATAAAGCAAAGGCCACAAACTGATACGTGGAAGCTGAAATTGAAGTACCCAATTTACCATCTTCACTATAATTCAGTTGTTTACAAAATGAACCCAAACACAACTATATTCTTGACAATAAGGAAAATAACTATGCATTGGTTTCACTGGATTTCTGCGTAAACCAACTGCACAGGAAAAAAAAGGGCTATCTCCACCCCAAAGAAACAGTCTTTAAAAAGATTCAGTTTTTGTATTTTTTAATAAATGTGCTTTGTTCACAAAAAGTAGTAACATAAAACAACAGAAATGCAAATACACATATTCCTTTTCCTCTCCAGCACCTTAAGAGAACGAGAGATCTCTTGCACAGTCATAATTTTCAAATACTTCATAATCTAGAAACATTCTTCTTGCACCAAAGTCAAATATCCAACAACTCCCAATATCACCACTTTATTGTTCAGGAAGATAGAAGTATTTACGTAAATCCCACTTTCCACCTCAAAAAAAAAAAAAAAAAAAAAATTAAAAAAAGGTAAAAATAAAACCAAAAAACCCCAAACTAAACAAAACCCCCACTTCAGGTATTTAGAATGAGCAGCAAGAAAACCAAGCTATTACGAACTTCAGGTCCCTAAACCACAAATACTATGGTGTCACCAACCTGTCAAAAAGGCTTATTTTTTTTATGTTAATATTTTAAACTGTTTGGAGGGGATAGATCTTGGACTGAAGTACTTTTTTGTATGACTCACAAAATCTAATCAATGCCAACATACATGTTAGCTGGTATATAACTTGTTTTTAAAAGGAGTATCAGTTAAAATGTTAGGTACATTTTGAAGTATGCACAGATTAAGTTTCCATAAACAGCTGAATTTATAGCACCAGTATTTTAGCTTTAACAGGAGCACTGCTGAAGCCAGTGGTTAACTGGGAAGAAGAAAGGCTTTGAACGACAAGTGAAGTGGTAAAGCATTGGATGCAAATACTGACTTGGAGCCAATTTTGAAGCCATTGTCCATTTCATTAGAGAAGTATTCTCTGTAAAGAAATCATCAAAAGAGGTCAACCTTAATACTTGTATGTCAAAACTTTTTTCTTTTTAATACATCAGAATATAATTGTTTGGTTTGTATATAAGGATATCATTCAGACTGAGTAACAAATCTGAATCAGGTATTAGGGGATGCTTTAAATTTAAGGAGAAACACAAAAAGCATATGTTAAAGAATAAAGCATTACAGTCCAGATCCCATTTTGAGTATAAGCTGGACCAGCAGGGGATAACTCTGTGCAGGAAGCAGTCTAAAAGAAAAAACAGGTAGGTCAAACCGTGACACTTTCAGTGCAAAATTTCAGTGGAAGGACTAAGTTTCATTTTTGTAGCTACCACTGTAAATTCCACACCACAACTTCAGTTTATCCTGTAACCTCTGTATGATAGGTACAACACGGTAGGTTAATACGGTGTGAGGCATATTTCACCACAACCACCCGTGAAACTCTTAGTATTTTCTACCATTTTGCAGAAGTCAGTCTAAAACCCCGACGTGGCACCTAGTTCAAATCATTTATTTATTATTAGGCACTTAGATACAGATTTAACAGCCTAACATTCAAATCTGAAAATTCTGGCCATTATCTTTAGATGGAGGGAAAGCTAAGCTAAACTAATACTGAATCCCCTTGTTTTACCACTGAGCAGAGCTGTTTCTTCTTGCAAAACCTCACAGAGTTATTACCCAAGTTAAAAAACTTAATAGATGTAAACCACTTCTGTTCCATCTCCTTACAGCGAGGACCAGTTTTCAGACAGCTATGGTTTTATTTAGCTAAATAGAAGATTTTGGAGTCCAAATAAGCAAACAAGTTATGTTAACTTCACTTGTGTGGTCTGAATACACAACTTGGTGCAAATACGTGTATCCTTCAAAAACCTGTATAATTATGTTCCTTTTTACAAAATTGGTCTGTAGTTACTGTGTAACTTGGGAGATCTACAAATAAGGATAATTAAATAAGGAGTTGTTTGTTTTTAAAATGCGTGAATAATTTACTTTAAAACATGGCAAAACCCACCCTGTCCCTCAAAAAAACAGTTTGAAGAGAATTGGGGAAAAATACTAATATATGTCAGTGCTTGTACGCTCATAAAATTGCAAAACCATGTTCCAGCTTTCAAGTGAAACATAATTTCCTAGAGGTACCATACTCCTTTTGGGGGGGATAACCTCTTCAGGAATCTCATGTCTAACTGCTATTTATGCAACAAGATTACACTGTGTGTATAACTATGGATGAATATGTTCCAGTATTTGGGTGTTACCTCAATTTGGCTTTATCTCAAAAGGGCTGCAGTAAACAAAATTAAATGTGCAAGCATTATAGTTTCTCCAGCTCTGGCTTATCCAGAGTGAAACAAATCTTGGAAGAAGGTTTTGTTCCATAATTACAAAGGGACACGTGTAACCAAGTGTCTTAACCTATCTGCACATTTAGTTAAAGTGCTAATTATTTCTTCCTACATACACTTCTCAGAAGCCCACCAACTCCAGTGCCTTAAGCTCAACCACATTGGGTTAAAATATTGAAACAACGTTTAACAAATTAAATAGAATTCACACTTCACAGCACTAAAGAAAAGAATGGTACCTTTCTCGAAAATAATTAGTGATACACATCTAAAGAAAGTAACAGCAATTTATGCTATGACATGAGTCATTGTCCTGGGTTCAGCTACAGCAGTCATTTTTTCTCCTTCTTAGTAGCTGGTGCAGTGCTGTGTTTTTGACTTTCAGTCTGGGAACAACGCTGATAACACCTATGTTTTTAGTTGTTGCTAAGTAATGTTTACTCCAACCAAGGACTTTCTCAGTCTCATGCTCTGCCAGGGAGGAGAGGAAGCCAGGAGGAAGAAGAGACAGGACGCCTGACCCAAACTGGCCAAAGGGGTATTCCATACCACAGCACGTCATGGCCAGTATAGAAACTGGGGGGAGTTACCCGGAAGGCCCAGATCGCTGCTCGGGTTGGGCTGGGTATTGGTCAGTGGGTGGTGAGTGGTTTGTGTCCTCTCCCCTTGTTATTCCTCTTATCATTATTATTGGTAGCAATAGTGATTTGTATTATACCTTAGTTACTGGACTGCTGTTATCTCAACCCGTGGGAGTTAAATTCCTCCGATTCTCCTCCGCATCCCTCCGGGACCGGGGGGAGGAAGGAAGAGGGGGGAGTGAGCGAGCGGCTGCGTGGTTCTGAGTTACCGGTTGGGCTTAAACCACGACAGTCATGTGCATAAAACTTGTAGTTTTTTCACTTTCATACAAGAATAAATTTTAAAATTCAAAAGTAGAAAAAAATAGCAAACTCTGTAAACCTTTGCATTTTCTTTATGCAAACCATTTTTGTGTGTTGAGCCCATGTTAGTATAGCAAAATTAGTTAAGCAAGAGTTTGACTGAGAGGGCCTTTCCACAACTACATTAACTTAGAAGCAATATAGGATCTTCTAGCTCGTAGAAAGGAATCGAACTAGACTGGCTTTCTCCAGAGTCTGAGTCATAAGGAGCATCAGGTAGCTCCATAAAACCGTAAGCTAGTTGTTCATCTTCTGTATCTGATCGAACATAGCAGGAAGTGTTGGAATACTCCTCCTCCTCTATACTGTTGAAATCCTGTGGAATATACAACATTCCTGGGTAGTTCCTGCTAACTAAGTCACTTGTTGTTTGCAGAGAGGTCTTCCTAAATGCCATCAGGTGCATGTGAGAAAACTTGGAATACTTGAAGCGTTTAAAACCCAAGGACTCTATGGCAATTTTCCAGCTTTTCATCATCATAGCCCGGCGATTCTGATGAGATGAATCAGGAGTTATTACAAGCAGTAAGCCATTTAATACGAGAAGTTCATGTGCCTTCTTGCAGCATATCCATCGTTGATAGGGTGATGGAAAGTAAGAAAGGAGGAGTGAGAAAACAACAACATGGAACAGTTCTCCAGGTAGAGAATCAATAGGGTTTTTCAGTTGCTTAAGAAAGGCATCTATAGCATCTTGTGCCAGTTGGAGTGGTTGCTGAATTTGAAGATTTAAGAAGTCACATTTGTATACGCTCTGGTGGAATAAGAAAACCAAACAAACATCAAGGTTAGTTTAAAGAGCAAATACAATCCAGATCCACAGAAAAAAAAAAAAAAAAAAATCAATTATAACCTCTCCATTCCCTTGAGGAAATGTCAAGCCTTTTGAATATTCCTCTTGCTGTTAAATGAAACGATGTAAAATATCAATTTAATATATATTGCTAGCTTTCACAATTGCAAAGCAAAATTTTATGTGCAGTAATTTTCTAAAGATTTGATAACTGAGAGCAGTTAATTAAAATAATAAAATAGAAATTTAGCTCAAGTAGAACAAAGTATCAAAACAACTATCTGACAAATGATTTAAGAAGTCAGATAAGCCAACATTACTTTTGTTTCTCCAGATGCTGTAAGCCTTTTACAGGTTCTTATAAACCTGAAATTAGTATTTAGAAAGTAAATCTGATACCTCAGTATTTCCACCAGTTTTCTGAAAAGAATCTAATAAACTCAGTAGTTTGGTCACTTGGGAAAAAAGTGTCATTTGTTACTGGTACAGAAAGAAAGAAGCTACAGCAAGGCAATACATATTAGAAAGAGTGCACGAACTGCTTTGCAGCAGTAATACACATTCATGTTTTAACCTTACTGTAAATGCAAACTGTAGCAGTACATATTTGGGAAATTATCAAAGTAAGGCAAGGGCTATAAATTCATCTGTTGATCATTCATGTGCTCAAGTTGTCAGAGATGGGAAATGACACCGCAATACAACATAGAGATGAGTAAGTTCTTAACATCTTTAGTCACAGAGCATTCAAAAGAACCAGGATAATAGTACGCTATTCACTACATTTAAGTTTTGACACTTTATATTCATCAAAGTCTGGGACTGACTTCTTTCATAAAAATGGTATTAAGATATAAAGTTTTGACACAATAGCAACAAAAATTGTTATTAATGCCTAGAGAATGTGCAGTGAATGACAGACACTTTTAACAGGTAAGTTAACATGAATGCAGACACAAAACATTCTGTGGAGCATATCTGACAGGTAGACTTAGATCTGCATTTTTGTATCACAAAAATACAGCATATTTTATGAAACAATATTCAAAAATCTCCATTGTAAAAGGTATTCGTAAAGCAACTGATACGCACAATTGTTTCCAAGTAGAATAGAATGTTATTCGTGTTTATATGAAATCCTATTCTCTCAGAGTACGTAGTAAATTAGAAAAAGTCAATGTAATTTGTGATTTATTTTTCAGCAGCTTTAATATTGCCCTTCAATATGCAAAAATCAAGAAAAAGACTTGCATTATGTGGCTATAATAAAGAAATTTTAATTGCAACCATTATACCTATAGGGCTATATTCTGCTTCCTTGTAATACTCAGAACAGGAAATTATCAGTAGTCATTTCATGATATCCTCTAGGAAGTTTTAGAAGAAGGAAGTGCTTTGAAGAGTAATTGTTCAAAGTACCATGCTAACTTCACTTAGAAGCAAGACTTTAAAAGTTTGCAGTTATACATACACAGTTTAGAAAACAATTCAGACTGCAAGTATTTGTGAGTAGTGAAAAAAATAAAGCAGTTGTGTAGAAGTTATGTTAAAGACAAATTCAGAACTAAAATGTGCTTCTAGCAGACTCTCAACTCTGCAGACATTTTTAGGACAAAAATGCACCTAAAGCCCAGATTGCTGCTAAACTAGAGATACACAAATCTTGAACTGATGTTAAAGACCTCTTGGACACTGAACCAGCAGCCATATTTCAGTGCATCCACTGACATCTAAGAACACAATCCAACTTGTATACTATAATTTTTAATTCCAGTACCCTTCAGCCTTTTTTTTTTTTTTTTTCTTTTTTGGTCTCAGACCACATGTACTCCAATGTAACATCTGCTGCATATCCAGCACGCTTTGCAAAAGTATGAAATTTTATTTGGGTTTTCCCAAAGTGGAGATTCACTCTTCATTCCAATTTTTCTTTTTCTATTATTGTTTGTTGCTGTGGGGTTTGGTTTTGTTGTTGTTTTTTTGTTTTTGTTGGGTTTTTTTTGTTTTGTTTAGTTTTTGGATTTTTTTTAATGTAGACAAATTAAACTCCTCTAAGAAAATAACCACTGCTAATTGCAGTCTGAAATATCTGTGTTATGAGCAGAATGTTTGAAGGAATAGCCAACAAAAACACTAGGTCAAGAAGAAACCTGTTTTGTTTACCCTTATCTCAGTTTCCTTTCCTTTTGTCTGGCCTAGATTACTCATATTCCTCACAGAAGTGACCTTTCTGGTACTATTCCAGTAATGGTTTTGGTCAGTGTACATTTAAATTGATTTTCATGAGAACAAAGTCATTTGCTTACAAAAACAGCACAATAGACTACATAGCAAAATATTAACTATGCATGCCCAAAAATTAATGCTTAGATTCAGCTCACGTTAACTTCAGGTGCCTAGGCTCCCATTAGAGTCACTGGTGAGCTAGGCAGTACAGCCAAAGAGGTCAGAACACAATTCACCTCATCATGAAACAGCAGATATTTAGGTTTCAACCCAACTCTTTTTAATAGATCTCCACTAACTGTAGTTGGAACTTCAAACCCCAGATGTAGACACCCATGATCTGTATATCTTAGATGGGAATGTACTTGCCACGTATTACCATTTTAGATGCCATAGGCTGGCACTTCAGTGGCATCTGTCTCCTTCACATCCTGTGTCTTGCCCAACAGCCCAATGCAGGTGTCCTACAGTCTCTTAAAAGTGGTAAGGCAATTGTGTTTGGGCAACTGGTGCCTATTCTTAAAATTAAGCAAGATGGAGCCCACTCAAAAGTTTGTGTTTTAGATGAACCAAATACTGAATTGCTTTAAAAGGCAATCTATCAGACTCAGATTATATTCCCCCCAATGTCCCCCCAAGAAGATCTTTCATTATCTCCAAGCACAAACACAAAAAGATAAATTAGGTGTCAGTGGACTACACCTGGTAACCACAACAAAATACCACACATTTAGCATGTACACCACACTGCAGCAAATAAGAGAATGCTACTTTCTAGTTAACTGCATTATTGTATTTGTCCATTTCTCACCTCTCCACTTCCAAAAAGGGTCAACTTAGGCCACTGTTTTTAATAGAGCCTGATTTTAAACTGTAAGTGGTCAAAGTGTCAATGGTCAAGGTTTTTTCTGTCAGAAATTCATTTCTATCTTCTCATTTTCATACCACGTTGTCATTTTGCTTGGTTGATAAACACTATTAGGACTCGCATAAGTTGGGTCAAGAGCAAAATATAGAATGTAAGATTATAGCAGAATAAATGCACTGGAGAACATTACTGCCTAGAGAAACTGAAGCGATTTACCCCAAAAGTGCCAATAGATTTGTCCTTAGGATTACACTAGTTCAATAATGCTTCCAGCAACAAACAGAAAGCTCCCTTACAGTGCACTTCTGGTTACTAAAACTTCCCAGAAAAACTCACCAAATACAGTCACTGATGATTTCCTTCTGTCAGTGAATGGAACTTCTTGAGAGGCTCATGCCTAAGCATAAGCCTCCTCATATTTTTATTTATGCCTTTTAAGATATAAAAACATATCCTAAATGCTACTAAAAGCTGGCTACTAAAATTTTCCAATTTTAAGATTCACAACTGCACTATAAAGGCATAAAACTTGGGAAAAAAAATCAGACTTTTAAACCAAACCACAACTACAGTTTACAGCCTATGCAAGGGGTAATGGCTTTAAACTTAAACAGGGGAAGTTTAGATTAGATATAAGGAAGAAGTTCTTTACAGTGAGGGTGGTGAGGCACTGGAATAGGTTGCCCAAGGAAGTTGTGAATGCTCCAACCCTGGCACTGTTCAAGGCCAGACTGGACAGAGCCTTGGGAGACAGAGTTTAGTGTGTGGTGTCCCTGCTCATGGCAGGGGGGGGTTGGAACTAGATGATCTTAAGGTCCTTTCCAACCCTAACTATTCTATGATTCTATGCTTAGAAAGGATGTAGCAGGAGGGCCACAGTTCCTATTAAAAGCACAGATATTTAGGATGCATACTTAAGTATTAGACATACTTTGTTTTACAGTCATTCTGAAGAATTCTGAAATATTTAAGAATCAAATTTAATATAAATTTAGCACGTGTTACATACCTCAACAGCTGGAACAATATCTATGCCAACTGTCAGAAATTCTTCAAACTTCAGAAATGGATTAAAGCAGCTACCAACATCAAGTAATCTGATCTTCCCCAAGGAATGGAGCAATCTAAAAAGCAACAAGAATTCAGTTTTATCAAATGTTACTTCTGAAGCTATATTCTGAATTACAATTTCAGATAACTAACGCAAAAAAATTTCTCACAGAACACCACTGTAATGACTAATAGAAGTGAATGCCTTACTTGAATTGCTGACATACCTAAAAAGCCAAGCTCCACCAGTAAAGCAGATGGTCTTGAAGTGGAAGAATTATGTTCAGAGCAGCTCTAATACTATTAACTTGTGTACTTGTAAGTAAGAAATTAAAATGGTAACTTGTGTGCCACTAGACAGACTTTCACTATTGCTTTGTTTCCCACTTACCTTTTTGCAGTATTTTTTGGTGTTAAAGTGACATTTCATGAGTTTAAAAGAGAAACTGGAAACACTACGACACACTCACTTGTCAGTCCCATTTTAAAGGGCATCTGAAGTCAAGTGCCACAATTTGTTTAATAAAAGCAAGAAAACACATAATGGTATTCCAAGGTAAACAAAACAAACCAAACAAAAAACAACCTCAAAATTTAAAACATTTAGTTATTCCCTGGGGAAAAAAAAAAAAGGCAAATAAAAGATTTTAATTATGTTAGCTAATTTATTTTTTAAATGGATGGCTGCTGGAGGTTCACTGCAATTCTGTTTTCGATGGATGCTGTAAAAGAGTTACATCAGTCCACGCAGAGCCACAAACTTAAAAACTGGCTGTCAAGCTGTAGGGAGGTTATTTGAAACATCTACATGAAAGTATTCCCTCAAAACTACCTGGGGAAAAAACAACCAACTAAATTAAAAAAAAAAACCAAACAAACCCCTCAACCTATTCCATGCCATGCAATCAGTTTTCTTTTGGAGTATCCAAAAGCTTTTTAATTAGAAGTAGGCAAAAACAGCTGTCTGGCTTAGGAAAGAGTCCTAATCAGAGTGTTACTGAAGTACTCACAAATGAAGGTTTATCCTGTAAGAATTCTGGTGAACATTTTAGTAAGCCAAAAATCTATATCCTTATCTGCCACTGTGTGATGACCCTACTATTCAAGGTGAAATTAGAGATAAGAAGGCCAATGGCTGTAATGCTAAATACTTAACTATGCACCAAACAAAAGAAGGTGAATGACTTTATTTCTTTTTAAAGGAGGAGGTGGGGGAAGGCAGGGAGATATTAACTTGAGAAATTGTGACTTACTGCTTGGACTGATGGCAAGCAGTTGGCAGACTACTGAGATGCACATATATACCCCAGAATGCAGAGATGCATATATATACTCTTCCAAAATATCATAGAAAAACGAAAAAACCAAAACCAAACACCACCACCAGACACCACCACCACCCCCCGAATAACTGGCCCATCATCTTCAGATTCCAGAACTTTCGGGGGTAAAAAAAAATCCTGGAGGAGTGGGAGGTCAGCAAGAAAACAGCAGACTGAAGAAACAAAGAGAAGGCATTGTTGTACTGCCTGGTGGAAGCTTCCAGCAGCAGCAGAAGATACACTAGAGGCGGGATTTGCCTTTTTAGGAAGCTCTGACATCTGTGACCAACTGCAAACCCAATCTGAAATAAAGACATCTCTGCTCTTTCAAGTTAAATGTATAGTTAAAAAAAAAAAAAAAAAAAAAAAAAAAAAAAAGCTGCCTGACAACTTTTGCAGTTAGTGACTGCTGCCTTGCCTCTGAAAGCATTCTTACCTTCCAAAGGATAGTCTCCTTGACCAATGCCTAAAGGAACATTTGTGGTCAAGTTCGCAACCATGGACATTTTCTTCATGATAAGGCAGTTACCAATGTATATAACGTAGCGTCAGGTAAGATCAATGCACCTGTACAGAAGTGCTGGCAGTCAGCTATCTTGTCATCTTTTAAAGGTTTTGCTTCATCCTGGCACTTCGTATGTCTAATCTGCTACAGTGTTCCTCTTAGAAAGAATTAGAATATGAATGTTGCATTCAGTTATCACTAATATCTAGGACTCTGCTGTGGAATATATCCTACAATCAAATTCATTGTTCTTTATGGTTGTTTTTTTATTTTCCTTACATTCTGAATTTGGAGGTCCCTGCCGTTTACTCTTGTTTTGCAACTGCAACAAAACATTAAATATTTAAACGATTCTGTTTGAGACCACTAGTACATCTGTCTGTTCTTTAGAACACCATTTGATGAGTGCATCCACATACAAAAAAAACCCCAAACAAAAACACAGCACCACTAGCACTCAACAGTTCCAGCTCTTTCTATTGGATCATTTACAGAGCTGCATCTAAAAATTTCCATAATTTCTAAGATCTTAGAATACCCAAAATCCATTAACGGAGGCAAACAAACACGAACTCACCACGTTCACACGGAACTTACAGGGAGGAGAATGGTAACTATCCAGCAAGCAAATGCTGCTTTTTGTTTCAAGTTTCTGTAGCCAATTCTAATTGGCATCTCCAAAATACCACTTTCGGGGAAAGATTGAGCCCTCGAGAGACAGATAACTACAAAAACTTTCAGAAACAGATCTGCAGGGCTAGTGAGGTCCAGCAAAGCTGTGGATGTACTCATAGCAACAACAAAACAGTAAGGAATACAATGTTCTCTAGTATCTTTAAGCGGCATAAATAGATCTGGGCTCCTAAACTCCTAGTGATCTTCCACAGAGAGGAAGTTGAAGAAGCAAGAGAGGATTTCTTGTTGCATTTGGCAGAATAGTAATGCCAAGTTAAAGGATTTTACTTATACACAGAATAGAAGATATCCAGGGGATACTTCTCTCAAAATACCAGCATCACCAAAGCAAATAATGCAGCAGTTAACCCTAAGTTAAAATGCACATGTTACCAGGCTACTCTGAAAGTCACTCAGTCCTGAGTGGGATTTCAGAATGAAGAGGATAGCAACAATTTTTTCACAGCTTGGATGCCCATCACAATGTAATCCGTACAACGGGAATTTGAATGCTGCACAGGGACCATTCAGATCCTAGTTGCCATAAATCACACACATGGGCTGAAGTCTAGCAATGTCTTTTTCCACATAAGGCTAGTATGAGGTTTCCTGGACCAGCATATCTCCTTGTCCAGCAAATGGAGACACTGATGATAAATTCTTTCTCATTCAAACACAAAAATGTATGTGTATGTACACTTGCTTTCTACGTTAACAGTCCAATGGCAAATCAACAGAAGACACATGGGACCACAAGAAACACAAAGAGGGAACATGACTCTACAGTGCAGAGAAAACTTCCTATGAGAGTGACAGCCTCCAGTGATTTCCATTTAAAAACATTTTCCATTTAAAGTATTCTATGAAATACCTGTAGAGATTAAAATTAAGCAGCACAACCCAGAACCCTCTAATGTCCACGAGAGCCCTCTTCACCTACAGTAAAGTGAAAAATCGCTGTGATGTATTACTGTTTTCCTCTCTTATAAAACCTGCGTCCTTGGCTGCACTATTATTTTTTGACTGGGTGAAGGGGGACACTACTTCAGATCACTACAGCACTGGGACACACTTCTGGAAAACTGCAACTCTGGGTTCCAAGCTGAGCAGAAGCCAGAAACTCTCTTCTACACTAATGGAGAACAAATTTACTTTGATAGGTGTGTCACATCCAAGGAGTCTTGTAATGTAAGTTCAGTGTAAATGTACTTTGAAACCTTAAAAGTAGCAAAGATTCAGATGCTCACTTGTGTCTTGACGTCCTGATGCTTGTGAGGTTTTGCTGCCTCTGAGAGCATAGGTGTAACCACTTGGCAGCAATTCTTAGGCTGCCGGTTACCAGTAGGAACAGGAGCCTAGTTAGGTGCTTGAAATAATTCTGAAGCTCTTCAGAGCCACTTAGATTCAGTCACTGAACATACAGAGAGCACAGAGCACTGGTTCCAATGGTCTGAAGACCACTGGTTTGGATATGTATTTTTTCAGCACTGCAACTCTTAGATTCCTCTGTAAGAATATAACTGTAATCCAGGTGATGATCACTCATCCAGTGAGCCAGTCACTTTGTTAGAAACAGTGTCTTGGTGAATTCATTAATAATCACCCTTCAATCCCCTGTTTCTTAATGATTTTCAGCCAAGGCAACATTAAAAGCAAGGGAAGTACCTTGCCACTGTAGGTAATATCCAGGCACATCTTGATCCACAGTTCTCCAGTACATTAGTGTACAGGTAGAAAAAACAAAATGTGAATAGTTAAAGATCAGGAACTGGTAAAGAAGTGTATATAACCTGAGAAATAGGATCATAGAATCAACTAGATTGGAAAAGACCTTTAAGATCATCAAGTCCAGCCTTTACTCCAGGATTGCCATGTCCACCGCTAAACCATGTCAGGGCCTCATCTACACAGTTTTTGAACACTTCCAGGGAATAAGTGCTTTTTAAATATATCCCCCACTTGTTTATTTCAAGAACTTCATTAAATGGACTACCGCTCTTTATTATTAGCACCCTTAAAAATGTACCTATTATTCAACTAGGTGCTGTACAGGTAAATGACATTTTGGAAGCAGATAGAGCAGTTGTATGACCATAAGGAAAGTCACTATCTCTGAAATTAATCACTTCAAGTGCTGATCTCCTAGCTTACAGTTTTAAATTGCTCTATAGTTTATCAAGGACATGTGGGAAAAAGATTTAGAAGCCTCATGCTGCTGTCAGAAGAGCAGAACAAAGCTATACATCTGGTTTGGAGCGGCAACACTGGTATGCGTCAAATCCAAAGGGAAGTTCTACCTTGCTGTGATAACTTATACAAGAAGGAATGATAGGTTCTACCTTGAGAGATAATCAAACCAGGTCCTGAGAAGAATCCATACAAAAAGTTTGTGATTTTTACCATTAAGGATAAAAAGCAAGACCGCTTAATTTGATGGAAGAGAAAATACTCAAAAACAGAACAAAGAGGGGACTGATTTATTGAAGGGAGGAGCTGTTAAACAGCAGATAACAACCACTTTCATCTTGTGAGACTGAGCCACTTTGATGTCCCGCTTCACAACAGGTGCAGTTGTAATGTCAGAGACCTAAGAACTCATTCTGGGATGGAAGGAAGTACTGCAGAAAATACATTACTTTTCATATAGATGAAAGTAAAAAATAACCATTCACATTAGTTATTGCTGTGTGATTCACCATTTTTAATGGGGCAAAGAGGTGAGCAACATGAGCAACTGGAAATGGGTTCATCAAAATAGCTGAGTGACTTTCTGAGTTGAAGTAAACTTTGCATTTCTGGCTCCTATGGTGTTTCCTACCATCACCTTTAAGAGCTGGCTGAGTGCTTCCTACTTCCCTTCACATCTCTCAGCATCTTTTCTGCTACCCATGGAACATTTTTTCTCTTAAGCCTGCTTTGCTCCTTTTACCAAGTAAGGTACAGTCTCTCCACAATGGTTTTCCAGTAAAGGTAGATTCAGAAAGAGCTCCTACAGAAGGAACTTGGTTTAAATACCACTTGAGAGAGGATTATATATGTGAAGAATAAAATTATTGTCTTTACACTTACCAGAGTAAAACAAAGTCACAGGCTTAGCCATACCTACAGACAACATAGTGCTATATGACCAGAATGGAACGACAGTATACAAACAAGTGCATGTATTGGGAGAAGTTCCCCCATAACCCTGTACAAAGACCTCACTGAAGTTCTGACTTCAGTGATTGATCAGACACAGTAGAAAATCTTTTCAGAAAGAAATATATGCTTTGTGTAATACACAATCCATTTTCATTCCAATAAGCTCTGTAATTTCTTCTAAGTCATAGAAGAAGAAATTGAATTTTGACTCTGGACAGCTTCTAAGAACAGCTGTGTTCCTGCTTTAAGGCCTGTACAGCTACTAAAAACCTTACTATCATCTGTTGCTTACTCCGGTAAGTACTATGAAACTTGCCTTTGCCAGGTATTTCTTTATGGATGTTTGGATTTTTACAGTTTTAGAACAAAGAAAAAACCCCATAATCACTCACTATATTAACAATTAACAAGTACTTCTAAAATTATTTAATAAAAACTTCTCTATTAACTACTTTCTATACACACTAGTCAGAACAAAAGGTAAGTGTACAGACTACTGGTAGCAAGAAGAAACTCATGTGAAGTTAGTTCCCCAACAGCCATTATAAAGTATGACAACAAAGCACATGCAAAGAGAGGGCTAATGCTTTATCATGACAAGGCCTCCCGATGGAAGACAAATCAACTTTAAGTAGTGTATGATTATCAAACCTATTGATTTAAACAAACAAGTCTTAACAAACTGTGATTTACAATAATGCTAAAATTGTATGTTAACAAATGCCAGCATTATTGAGATATTATAAGGTATTAGTATCTCATCAGCCCTTCGTGCAAAAGAGAACTGCCATTAAAAACAGGTATTCATTTTGAGGCTGACTTTGCAAAATGAGCAGCAAAAAGAGGAGTCTGTGGAGGAAGTTAGTTTATGAGAAGCCACTACCTTCATTTCAGAAGCATCTGTTTTGTTTTGTTATAATAGGACAACAACAGGGAAAATGTTTTAATTTTTCATGTAACTATTCAACCACATGAGCATTTGGAATCTTTATGCCTTTTGCAAATTACTTTACACACACAAGAAACCACAAAAGGTATCAGCTCAAAGGGACTGACACATCTGCTCCTAACATTAGTAACACACTCGTTCCTTTCCTAACTAATACTGTATCACAGAAGTCGTGCTGCAATAATGAGAAAAACGTCTTCACAGAACAGAGCCACCACTATTGCAGACAGTTGCAAGAACATGAAACAAGTCCCAAGTGCAACATTTAATGATAATACGCTTATGCATTCATTATTCCATTATACTTGCAAAATTATTAGGTTTTCTGCATCACGCCTGGAATAGCCACAAACATGACCCATGTAGGAAAAACGGAGGGTGAGACTGTAACTGAAATAATAAAGCTACTCCTGAATGCCAAAAATAAAATCCTATTTGAGTGAAGGTCAAAAACAAAATTAAAACTGTTGTTAGGAAAATACCTCAAGGATACTACAACTTCCGCAAAGCCAGCCATCAGAAAGCTAGCACATTTAAAATTAAGGGTTATAATTCAAAATTGCTTTTGAAGTGTATAATTGGAAGAGTTTCTCTGCAATTATTTATGAAGAGAAAGTTTTAAGTACTCTGATATTTACATTTGGCACTTAGTACTTACATAAGCAATTGACTTTTCAACAGTGCTGAACAGCCATTAGGTTCTAACTTAATTAACATCTCCCTTATTTCACCTCAAGGTTTTATATAAATTGCATTGCACACCAATGACATGCAAAAGTGAAATTGCTCTAACACTTAAATGAAGATAAGTAGTCATTCTCAAGCAAATTTTTTTTTATGGCATCCACCAAAATATACTACAACATAAATATTTCTTGTAACATGCATATTTTCACATGAAAATGCCCTTTCTTAACTATTAAAAATAGATCAGAGTGATCTAATATGTTACAGAGAAAAAAATGTCCAGGTAAGTTGTATCACACAAAGAGGGAGAAAAACAGTCTGGAAAACAAGTAAAACTTACTCTTCTGTTACAGCTTCATGATTTGTCAAGCCAGAGTTTGGCAAGGGATCTTCAATCTTGGGAGCCTGGGGAACATTTAAAGCTGGAGTGGTTTTAGAAGCAAGAAGTGCTCTTTTTTCATCTTTCTCAAGTGCTTTTCTTTTCCCACCATTCTGAAAATATTCTCGGCATACACTGAAAAACAAAAGGAAAAATTCCCCAGAAGAACAGGTTGCTATAGATAAGACACAACACAGACGTTTAAGATACACAAGTGCTGTCAGCTTCTAAACAAATCTGGTTTTTACTACAACTTTGGTAAATAAGCTTTAGAACAGATGCGATGCACCCAAAGACACACTTGAAGTCAAGTAGTGTTTTATTTCCAAAAATTAGGCCATAAGTCACAGTTGATTCACAATAGTTTTATCTGGATATATTTTTAGAGGAAGACAGCATAAGCCTTATCAGAACATTACCAGAAGGTAAACTTCAGCTGCCACCTGAGCACCGCGGTTCTCCATTAAGGTGCAAAGAGTTATTACCTAGCTCCTCTAACACAGGGCTTTGAAACACCTGTGTCTTGCAAGGTACAAAATGTGGGGGGTAAGAAACATAATCCAGGCTTATGGGCTAACTTACATACACCAGTTTTTAATTTTAATTGAGTTTGCCTGGGGTGTTTTTTGCTTAAGTAACAGGTATCTACAGTAGGTGTATTTTTGTGGAAGACTTATTTTAGTTTTCAATTCCCAACCTTCCCCCTCCATACTCAATTATTTTGCTAATAGAAACCAGAACAAAATAATCTGGTCAGACTTGAACAGAAGCATTAACTAGTTTAAATTGAATGAATGTTACAGAAAAAGTTAAACCGCACCTGCATACTTCAACAAGTAGTCAGCATTAGCGTATAAGAAGCAAGCATTATGTTTGAGAATAACTGAATTTTGTCCACAAAATAGAAATAGAATTGGAAACAATTTGTTGCTGTGAAATTAAAAAGCCTGACTCACCCTGCATAAAGCAGTACTTTTAATTAGATGTGCCAGCCAAGTATTTAACAAGTTTAACAGAAATAGTACTTGTTTGAATGATGTTCTTATAACAACCCATTTTTAGGATGCTTTCTTGAAATTTACTCAATTTTCCTCTGACAAAGCTGCAAAGTTTTAAAAGAAGCATTCCAGAAAACATAAATTCAAGTGTAGTTTAATAACACCTTACACAAAGCAGGATCAAGATAACATACTACTTCACATCAGAGATCCAGGAAAGGACATGTTGGTATAATGCTGCATTTAAATCACAAATAAAGAAAAGGACTTGGAATAAATAGGCCTTATCTAAAGGTTGGTGATATTATAAGCGCCAAATATATTCAGTCAGCCTCTCCATCATTTAAGATGTGAAGGGGGGAAAAAAGGAAAAAAAAAAACCAACAAAAACCACCAACAAAAAAAATCATTGGGGTTTCTTAAAGGTAAACATACACAATCAAACACGTTCAGATACAAGTCACTTTACTCCAAGATGGTAAGAAATGACCACTTTGAGTTAGTAAATATGTAATTACTATAATTACAGTAGCACATCATGTCCAGGTTACTAATTCTT
>NW_009943688.1:0-3939 GCF_000696875.1 Nestor notabilis
CCCAGTGGCCCACGGGACCCGCCGGCCTCGCGCGCCCCGAGAGGAGCGGTCCCGGGAACGGTTGGACGTTCCGCTGCGGTGAAAGACCCGTTTATTCATCTTTACATCGTGTCTGTCACCACGTTTAGCTAAAAATTACCATAAACCACCGTGCCGCACCTTCAAACCCGTCCTTTTTAAGATTGGTCTACGTATGCCCGCACATCCATCCATCTTGTTCATCTGGTTCAGTCCATCAGTAGTTCATGTTAACACATCAAATTAAAACGCCATTAACCAGAACTACAGGAACCCTGTCTCTCTAAACATCTTGAGATGCACTTCACCCCGTTCCCTTCATCCTGTCATAGTGTGCTTTACCAGGCTAGGCGGTACCTGCTTCCATAAGAACTAAAGGAAGTAGTGGAGAGGTTCCCATGTGAAAGTGCAAACCAGGGTTAGTGCTAGGAGAGGTGGGCTCAGGTTGATTTGCACTGACAACATTTTTACTTGTAATTTCGCTTCAGCACTGGGATACTGCCAAAGCCTGCTACGACAGGAGGCTGCTACAGGAGGCTGTTGCAACTGTTTAGTTTCCTGCTTTTGCTAGCTCAGCCCTGTTCAAGAGGCAAAGGAAAGGATTACATTTAACTGGCTGCAGCTCAGTTTCAGTATCTCCACAGCAGACATGATAGAATTGCCAGTATTTATTGCAGACTCCTCCTATTATAAGTCCGTTCTTGCTTTGGTAATGTGTAAAAACAAAGGAATTAATTGTAGTTACATCTGTGGGGCTTAATGTTCCTGAGAGTATCTTCCTGTTGCCATGGAAACTAATACAGGATCAGTTAAGAGGAAGTATTAGGTGATTGTAGGTAGCGCTGCAGATGCTGTGTTTGATGTGATGATGCAGCATATATAAAAGGAGAGCATTAGTGTTATGAAAAGGACCAGCTAGAAATGGCAAGAATTTATTAACAGTGTTTAGTCAATACCCTTATTGGCTATGTAGCAGCATGGGTAGGAAGGCCATTTGTGAGTATGTAGGCTGACCTATGTAGCTTAAGAAGTTCCCCTGAATTAATATAAATATGTCAGAAATCTACCCAACTTTGGATTCCTGGAATAGAAATGAACAACTGTTACCAAAATAAAACATGAACTGCCACACAGGAAGCCTGGTTTAGACTGGAATTCAGTCTGGAACCCCACTAGGTTGAGAACTGCACAATTACAAAATGAAGAAGATGGTCTAAGCTGAGCAACGCAGAGATCCTGCTTCGGTTTTTTATCTGTGGAATAAAGAGAATAATGATTCTCTCTTCACAGGGTGTTGGGAGTATGGATACGCTGAAAAGTGTAGACTGTGGGAGTATGGATACGCTGAAAAGTGTAGACTGTGGGAGTATGGATACGCTAAAAAGTGTAGACTGTGGGAGTATGGATACGCTAAAAAGTGTAGACTGTTAATAGGAATCATAAGCCTATATTTGCCCAAGAGAATTAAAATCTAAGCAGACTAAATAAAAGATGTATTTCATACTTGGTTTTGAGTGAATAAACCTAAGACTAAAGAGCTCTACTGAAATTTTGCAGGAAGTAACCCCTGCAAAAAGTCTGATGGGCCACTGGTATGACACAGTAGTGCATTTCTTGTGGTTTAGCTGATGAAATATCAGCCAGATGAAATATACATTCATTTCCAAAGACTGCTGCAAACTCCTGTTCCCTACAAAATCATTACTGTATTTACTGATGCTGCCCTGACCTCCTGTCCTCACAGAATCATTAGGGTTGGAAGGGACTTCTGGATATCACCCGCATCCAGGTGAGTATGGAATGTCTCCCGAGAGGGAGACTCCACAACACCCCCGGCAGCCTGTTCCAGTGCTCCAGCGCTGACACCCACAATGTCAAGAATTTCTTCCTCATGTTGGGGTGGAATTTCTTGCGTTTTAGCTTGTTAAAGAAAAGTAACATTGCTCCTCATCCTGTCGCTGGGCACCACTGAAAAGAGTCTGTCACTATCCTTCTGGCACCCACCTTTGAGATACTTATATGTAAAAGCTCTGCCTTTTTTAAGGGTTTGCCAGCTTTCACCATTCTCTCATCTCTCCCTCAAAACCCGTAGGATAAACTATATAGTAATTTTGTGCTGTCTGTAGCTGAAGGTGGTGTTCCATACCAACACTTTACTATTAATCCCCAGTCCCCAACTTAGCCTCAAACCATCTTAGTGTGCACTGCTACAGCACAGTAAGTAACACAGATCTCAAGTTACTAGCAGACTGCAATGACACAGTAAATTCACATTGCAATTTATGTGTAGCAAATAATACTAACCACTGTAGATTCTATTATCTGGGTAAAATGCTCTACAGGGGAAGTTGAGCTTATTTATTTCTTTTTGGAATAAAAATGTTAGAACCCTGTTCTTTACCTTATCTGGCAAAATCAGATTATATATATTTTTGGTTTAATTATTATTTTTTCCTTAATGAGCGTGTTACCAACAATTAGCCCTAACTTATACTGGGCCATAAGCAAAAGAATAAGCCACAGATGTGCACACTAAATTCATGTTTAAAAATGAAGTATTAATTTGACTTTCTTCTTAACAAAATAAACATCTTTTAATCTTGAGATAAATACCTACATAAGTAGTTTATTTAATTACAAACACAACACTAACTAACAGTTCAATCTCCCCAGGTACCAGCTTTGAAACAAATACACAAGTTTTATAACAACAGCATGGTCAACCTCCCTAATTATTGCCTCTATATCAAATGCCCAGTTTCTGAAGAAGTGGGCTTATTTTTCTAAAGCCTATGAGGTTTTTTACACTACATCCATTACCATAAGCACATTCATTAACATCAGCATCACAGTGGCACCTTAAGACCAGACAGTATATGCCTTTCACGTATGCATAGCAAAAGTGATAAACATGCCTTCAAGTTGCACTTGAATTATCTGGCTGCTTTCCATATGCTTCCAAAAACAGAAGTTGTAGAAGACCAGGTTCAGTTGAATACTTACAATTTAGTCTTCATATATCATGAAAATTAACTTCAGCCTTGCAGCTATGGTGGCTTTGCAATGTGTCAGAGCTTTAGAAAAATAGAAATTCTTGTCAATTTTTAATAGCAGAGAAGTGTCCTTATTTTGTCTAGTATAAAAGCAAAAAGTGACAGTCACACAGTAATTAAGGGTACAGTCCTGTCACCAGCTGGACATATGTGCTTATTTTTGCAGAATACCATGGAACTACCCTAACACATACAATGCTGGTGAGCATGTGCACTGTATTTCAAGCTAGGTTAAGTACATGTAGCTGAATATAGCACGAAAAGATCATCTGGTCAAGAGGTGTCATTTTACACAATGATTTTAGACAATGCAGATGCATAACATGGTGCCATACAGCGAGATAAGTGAATTCCCACTTCAGCGACAATTTAAAGTCACCTTAATATTTTTATGATTTATCTTGAGTTAGTCCTCCGACTGAGTCACAACAGGTATACCGTGCTAATAAAGTCTGTCTTACATTTTTAGACTGCCAACTGACACGCCTTAACAAATTACCGCTCCCTCTGAAATAAACATTGCAAAACCGTATATGCCTTCACTCTGTGACATCTTAAGCTAAACGGTTTTTCAACTGATTTACCCAGAAAGCACGCAAACTCGCTGACCAAGCGTGTGTGCGTTTCCACAACCGATGCTAATGCTCTGAGCCAGTGAGGAAGTTGTATTGCCACGGTTCAACCTCACCTTTGTGCGCTTTTTCTTTATCCACAGAACTACTTAGAATAAGGATGTGACAACGAGCAGTAGCACACAAGGTCTCTCTCCCGCCGGATGGAGAGGGGCTGCGGCGGCTGCAGCGCGGGGGAGGAGTGGGGTCAGGAGAACAATGGTGGCGGTCGCGGCGCCGCGAGCGGCCACGGCGGC
>NW_009943689.1:0-2530 GCF_000696875.1 Nestor notabilis
AGCCCCAGGAGTCTAAGCCAAGCACAACCACGAGACAAAAGTCAATGGCACGATGAGCGAGGCTTGACACTCGTTTATACCGACCCACCACTGAGTGGGGAGGTGGGGAATGCTGGTGTTGCTTATTCCAAACCAAACCCGTAATTCACACGCACTCCCCGACCTTCAGGATACTCCAGTGTGCGATTTGAGATAACAGCACTGGGAAGGACAGAAGAAACAAGCTGGTGCGAGCCCCCAATAACGTTTATGAATTAAGCAGGCACACACCCCACAGCTTTCATGTTCGGGTGGGTTTACTCTAACAGAAACATCTATGCGCAAGACCTGCACTTACTGGAGATTATTTCTGCTTTTTAAATAAATACTTAGGAATTACAAAGCACTACTTAAAACAAAATTACAGAAAGAAAGATGCAAGGCCAGCAGTTCAGAATACTTCTCTGGCAGCAGCAAACATGAAACACTGGTCAAATCAAACTGGCAAACCAAAGCTTTATTTTCTGTTTAAAGTCTTTGCTACAGTACCTAGGACTGTGCCTCTATACATAATTAACAATCATTCCTGAAAGATCTGTATTTGGCACCAGTTTGTGTTTACCTCAAACACTTGTGGGGAGAATTAATTTCAAATCAAATTTGGTTTTATAAACAGCTGCCTTAATGAAGCCAATCAGCTGAGTTACTTGAGAAGCTTAAAAACTAAACAAAAAAACCCCAAAATCGTTAAACCAACACATTATAGAGAGCTCCAAAACAAGAGGTCAAACATTAAAAGGCTGATAAAGGCTCAAGTGGTTTATAAAACCTATTGGAAAAAGAAAAAAAAAAGAAAAAGACTACACCAGCAAATATGCCCTTTCAGTCCACACAGTTTAGAATTTAATGCAGGGAGCCACGTTAAGTAGCTGGAAACCTTGTCATAGGAGAACCACACATATACCAACAGGACTACCCAAAGTTCAATGTTAAAATGCTCCAATTCCCAATCCGCATAAAAGGAGAGAGATTTGTAGGAAGATTAAATCAGTCCATGAAGTCATAATTGGTTGGGCAGTTCAAACTTCCCCCGGCAACCACTATGTCACTCATGCGCACAGGCTCACATGTACACAGCTCAATCCCATTCAAATTCCTCATGGAATAAAAGGATCCCAGGCTCTTATTGAGTCTTTCCCAGAAAGAAGTCTGGCTGTGCTTTAATCACTGTCATGTATTACTTCAGCCACAGAGTACCAGGCAGTTTAAGTAGAAATGCACAGTTTTAGCTCATCATCTCAACAGAAGTGTTTAAGAGGGTCAGTTTCTGGAGAATTCCGGGTGGGCATGCTGTCTTCTTCATGCAGACTCACTGGCCTCTACTGGCTTAATCATGTGGTCCGGTTTGTTGCCAGCAGCATAGTGATCCCACATCTGAAGATAAAGCCGCTCCAGGTCCATTGTGTACTGTTTCGTGTTAAACAAAGGACTGGATATTCTCTGCTTCCAGACTTTGCCACGAATTTTTTTCAGGCTACCAAAAAAACAAAACAAAACAAAACAAAAAAAAAACCAAACAAAAAACAGAAAACAACACAACAAACAAAAAACCAAACAAAAAAAAAAAAAAACAAACAAAAAAAACAACAAACCCCAAACCCCAAGTTAAAGCAGTCATGAGATTCCAAGCACTTTTCAGCTAACCCAGCACTACCAGTACACCTGTTTCAAAAATACCTGCTCCCCCACTTCCACCAAATTCATACTGTTTCATCCCCTCATAATTTCTGATACAGACTAGCATGATCACCTCAACTCAGAAGAGCTGCAGCATTAATGCACTAACTTGCTGCATTACTACAGGGACTTTTTACAGGATTATTTTAACTTGCAGTAAGTGAGAAACTGCTTAATCTTCAATTAAAAAAACCCAAAAAACCAAAACCCACAAAAAACACAAATGAAAAGGTAAACTTATTGCACATGAGCAATTTCTTCAGAACAGGCAGGATCATTTACTGTAAAAGCAGAAACTGAGCTAACTGCAAGACAAGAAAGCTCTAGATGAGGATTGCCTAACTCCTTTAAATATTAAAAGATCCACAAGATTAAAAGTACTGATCTCTGCACTGTGCCCAAATCCAGCACTTCCCTTTCTTATTGTTACCACATTATACAGTATAAGTTTGCTTACTATTCCAGATCAGTTCCCAGTTTCACAGCAATATCTTCATATTC
Organism: Nestor notabilis; assembly: GCF_000696875.1. Lineage (NCBI taxonomy): Eukaryota > Metazoa > Chordata > Aves > Psittaciformes > Psittacidae > Nestor > Nestor notabilis. The sequence goes on from NW_009943689.1 coordinate 2,218, forward strand.
CTGTCTACTTTTTGCAATGAGCTCAAGACAACCCAGGCAAGTAAGCTGGGAGGCAGCAACACGTGATGCAAGAGTCTCGCCTGTAAACAGACAAAATTGATACAGGAGTAAGCTTACCAAGTAACGTATTGCAGAGCACGACATATTTCTGCATCTACAGAGGCAGCAAAGTTTGTTGGGCTTGCTGTTTATTACTTTAAAATTAACAATATTCAAATCCATGACCTGGCAGCATGCGCTCACAGCCCAGAAGGCCAATCGTGTGTCTTGGGCTGCATCCAGAGGAGCATGACCAGCAGGTCAAGGGAGGTGA
>NW_009943690.1:0-252 GCF_000696875.1 Nestor notabilis
CATACACATACATGTGCGCACGGGGCCCTGCTGCGCACATGCATGTGTGCACAGGGGCATGCAGCTCACATACATGCATGTACAAAGGCATATGGCTCTCATACATGTGCTGCGGGGACAAGGACGGGGACATGGACACTGGCGTTCAGCAGCACACCCAGCATCCTTCTCCTCATCCAATGGGAAGGGGTCGCGGGCGAGCCTCAGCACCCTCACAGGGAAGAGCTGCTGCCCAAGCGCTCATCTCAGTCT
>NW_009943690.1:370-926 GCF_000696875.1 Nestor notabilis
CCCCGCGTCCCCCAGCCCACCCCTCCCAGCCTGGCTCCAGAGCAGAGCTGCTCCACATCCCTCTTGTTCTGGGGTCTCCGGGCGGGGGAATCCCATGGGGATGCTCAGATCCCACCCCAAGCAGGCAGGTCGGGGAGGGGATGCTCAGACGTTCCGTGTCCAGGGGGAGGGATCTGCAGAGCAAAGGAAACACTTCAGGCAGGTTTGAAAAGCACCAAAACCCACGACAGGAAACCCAGGTTGTACCAGTGCAGACGGGAGTGGAAAAAGCTCTCGAGCTGCACGCTCTGCCTTTCCCCTTCACTACAAACGCAGCTGCCTTATTAGGGGCCGATGGGGCTGAGATAAAGCATCTTCTCTCCCCCCATGTTCTTCCGGGGGGGTGGGGGATGATATTCCATGCGATGCTGTGGGATGTGGCTCTTCATCCGTGCTGGGGGTGGGTGGTACCAGGGGCTTGTGGTGGGGTTTGGGTGCTGAGGATGGTGTGGGCAGCACGGGGCGGCGGGTGTGATGAGTTGTAACGGTCTCCGGGTGTACCGAGGCAAAGCCACAT
>NW_009943691.1:0-9908 GCF_000696875.1 Nestor notabilis
CGTCATGACGTAGCCCCGCCCCTCCGCGGCGGGGGCTGAGCGCATGAGCGGCCCGTATCGGGCGCAGTGGGGCCGTTTGTGCCTGCCGTGGCTCCGTAAAGCGTTAAAGGCTCTGCTGGTTGAGGGGGGTTAGAGTTAGTTCCGCTTTAGTTTAGGGACCTTTTTGGCCCCTCTGCCCTGCCTCTCCCGCGGGTTGGTGCCGTCAGTGATGCTGCCTTTCGCACAGCCCAAGTTCTGAATGCTTCTGTTGGCAGGACCAGCTCTTAATGGGCACGGTCATGAGCAATCGGGTGTTGCTCACCCGTGGGTTAGTAATTAAACTCGGGTAAGGCGCGATGCCCACAGGGTATGAAGGAGGAAGTGACGGAGGACATGTAGCAAGTGCTAAACCGGTTTTGTGAAGCTAACTTGCTGTGTGGATGTATGAACCTCTCCTAAATAAGTGCCATATCCTTCCCTGTGCTGCTTTCATTCTTCTAGGGCAAAAACTGAGAAACTTCACCAGATTAATAAACCCCATTCTTCCAACTACTTCCAAGTAACTACAATGCGAGTTTGACTTGGTATCACAGAATCAGCTAGGTTGGAAAAGACCTTTAAGATACCAAGACCAACCATTACCCCAGGACTGCCAAGGCCACCCGTAAACTATGTCACTAAGGGCCTCATTGCATGTTTTCCAAACGCGTGCAGGGAAAGTGATTTCACCACTTCCCTGGGCAGCCTCTTCCAGTACCTGGTCACCCTTTCAGTGAAGAAATTGTTCCTAATATCCAGTCTCACCACGTCTGGCGCAGCTTGAGGCCATTACCTCTTGCCATGTCACTTGTTACTTGAGGAAAGAGACCAGACGCCTCTTCATCCTCCTTTCAGGTAGCTGTAGAGGCCTAGAGTTAGAGGTAGTTGGTAGGTTAGTAAGTACGCTTACTAATTTTGGTGTCACTTCTTGGTTTTGTTTTCCAATATAACAGTTGAGTGAACCTTTTTGATACTGTTGGTAGGCTGCCTGTTCTGGACAGAGTATAAAAGGCACATCCACAGTCACCCCTATACCTGGGAAGGCTGTAGCAATCTTTTCCTCAAGTCTTCTGTTTGGCAGATTATATTGGTAAGTGTCCTCATATACCCACATACTGGAGGATGGTTTGGTTGATTTTTAGGTCAGAAACAGCTCTTCTGCTCAGCTTGATTGCAAGTGTGAGAAAATGTGATGTACCAAAGATCAAGTCACGTAATCGGGCTTTGGGACATGGTGATGTTGCAAGTTGAATTTTCTGTATCAATGGGATGATAAAGAGAAATGGTTCAGAAAGTATGGTTTGTTGATTTGTCACAAAAGACAACTGAAACTGGCCAAGTGATGGGAGAGCTGATGACATCTAAAGGAAACTTACAGATGCATTGGCAGCAGGATACAAGCAGAGCATCCATGGTGTGAAGCACTCAAGAAACTTGTTGGCTTAAATCACATATAACTGCTTCTTTCTTATTTTTATTACATCTTCAAAGCGTGAGGCAAACCCACCCTTTTTACCCTTTTACTGTTGATTATGCCATCTTGGAGCCTTCAGTCTAGTTGTAACGTCCTTTTTTTTAAAAAAACCCCACACTACTTCCTTGGGGATGAAATTTACCTTCTATCTTTACCTTCTCATTCTGATTAGTGTAACAGCGTATTCTGAGATATGTTCCTGTCACTGATATTTCTGGCTGTGTCATCTGTACCTGTGATTTTCAAACCTGTGATGTTATATTTAGCTTTTAGATCTAGGTCTAAACCAGTAAGTATGTCACAGGTGTGTAAGTAGTAAATGCCACCCCAACAGCACTGAACTGGCTTCTGAAACTCCATAAAACCCAACTGGTTTCTGCAAATGTGAATGAAATTTAAAAGAAAATAAATAAATCAAACAGAGAAGGAACCTATGTATACAGATAACAGGCTAAATCTTGGACTCCTTGCTTAAGTCTTACTCATACAGTATTACTACTATAATTGCCCCTTGCAGCTAGTTTTGCCAGAGGAAAGACTGGCTGAAAGCTGAGTAATGACATCAAAACTAATTCCTGAGAAGCTAATAAAGTGTCACATCAATGGTATTACTTCAATTTGAGGAACAAGTACCAGCACATTATCTAATACTTCCTAGTGCAGAAGTTCCCTTGTTACCATATTCTAAGAATCTGTATCATAATGATTGTGTACAACAAAGTATAATGAAAATAAAATGTGTTAAAGATGTTAATATAGGTACCTGCTGGCCTCAGCTAAGCCCATCTCCTAATTCCCTGGGGCACTGTTACTCACATTGCTGTGACTTAGGTGGGTGGCACAGGCATGCATGATCTTCTGTGTTAAGGCTGAGTAAGCTGCCGTGGAGGACACTTTCTGCTGCCATCTCTTGGTATGAAAGGAAGGGGTCCACACTGTACTCTGTGTGAACACCTTGGGCCAAGGGTGGATGGATATGTCAATAAAACAAGTCATGTCTACAGCACAGCCAGGCCTCATATCTGCAATTTTCCTCCACTGTGGCAGCTGAGAGGTAGCTAGAGATGACTAATGTTAGTATCAGACTGAGACTTCAGTATTAACTAGATGACACGAGAGCTCTGCAGTTAAGGGAAATTACTGTCTTCAAGAACTTAACTGCAAATAGGCAAGGTGGAGAGGAAAAGTAGGAAAATATAACCTCTGCTTTTCTGTATTTTTCTACCTGGTGAAATCTGACCTAGGTAACAAATGCTGTCGGTAACAAATGCTGTCAGTAACAAAGCTAGCAAGTAAAATACAGGTTGTCCAAACCCATTACGTTGCCTTGGTCTAGTTTAGTGTAGACACAGTGAGGTCATGCACCCAAGACTGGACCTCCAATGGACTGTGATGGAGCTGTGCTGAGCACAGACTGTCAGTCTGGCTGTGTGGCCTGCAAGCCTCTGCCTCTGCACCAGGAAACATGAGGGGCTAAAAAGCAGGAGCATTGCTGTTCTAAGAGATCCAAGCCACCAGTTGTCCTTGGGGATGTGTCCGCATCTAACATAGTGCCTTTGGGAGTACTGCTGCCACGGTATTCCTGGGTGGATGGCTGCCATCCATAACCACTTTTAATAGCACTGGAACCATGGTGGAAGAGAGCTGTGTCCTAAGAGCCCTTATTTTTAACGCACTCAGGACCTGGGGCTCAGAGAGTATGTTGTATAGCTATGGTGCCCAGGAGGAAAAGAGTTAAAGCTGTATTCAGGACCAGAAAGACTGAAACAAAAACAAAGCCATGTTACATCTATGGCACTCAAGGCAAGGGTGAGCTTCGGTGCAAGACTTGAAGGACTGTTTTTTTGAGGAGTAAGTGGTCTTTAGACTCTGTATCCCAGCCCATGGCTTGAGGTGTCAGTGCAAGCATGTCCACCACGGGTCACACATCCTTTTCTCAGAACCCTTGGTCTTTGCTCCCATTGTCCCATCCAGGAGCAGGGCAGCTGGGGGCACTGGGGCAGCCCCAGCCCTGGGCATCTGGCAACTCCCTGGGGATGAGCTGGGTTGGGACATGGGCCCATGGGTGGGGGTCAGGGTAAGCCCCCACGAGGGGAAGTGGTGTCAGACAGCCTCATCATGGCTGGGCAAGGCTGTGGCGTCGCAGGTTGTTGAGAAGAATCTGATTTAAATGAAGTTTGGAGAATCAATCACTTCTGAAAAACTAGCATTCAAAAATAAACATTTCCTCTTCCACCTCCTACTTTTACAGTCTGGTTTGAGAGACCATGAAGCCTGCTGGTAGACCTTGGTCTTGCTCATCCATTTCACTGGAAGCCATTATAAATCTGTAGTGGATGGTGGCAATATATTTCCTGGATTAGTACAGTAATGGGTCTGGCTTGCCTCCCTGGAAAAGAAAATTTCAATTTGTACCTTCTGAGCTCTACTCTTCAGATTTCTCAGTTATGTTTATCTTCACTCTACTTCTGGGTTAGTTTTAAAACTTGGAAACTCAAAATATGTAAATGCTTAAAGATGCACAATGATTTTTACTCAGGCGTATGCATGTATGAAATGTGTAATCTTCTCAACTAAGTTACTTTATTCTGGGCAACAGAATGACTCCAGATGTATATGCCTGTACTTCCTAGTGAGATTAATCCAGCACATCAGAAAAATAGCCTGAGAAAATGGTTACAGTTATAACCAAGGGCTCATTTTAAAACTGTTCACTTGATCTTTTGCCAAAGCACAGAAATAAGAATGTAGTTTATTTTCTTAAATTGTGAAATACACAGTCCACTACTTCTGTGGGGTTTTGAACAACATTTAGCATAGTGAATTTCAGGACTTTTTTCTGCTGTTACATGAGTAATTGTTAGGAACAAAAATGAAATCTGAAACAATATTTTTCTTAGCTTTGCCTGTGTTATCTTCAAGGGTAATATTTTCCCTATACAGCATAAGTCTGGTGATTTCTGAGGCTTTCCTCATCATGAACTCACCAGACAGGAACACTCGTATCGGCATTCTGTATACAGGCCAAGGACAAACATTTCGCCTAGGTCTTCTCTGGGTAGCATTTTGTATGTTAGGTCTTGCTAACTCATTGAGATTAAATGAATTAAATGGAGTAAAATCTCTTCAACAATGACTTCATGCACTATTGAGCAGATGTGGCTTAGGGCTGTATTGTTCGACTCATGTTCATTTAAGATACCCAATTTTGCCAGCTGGAACTGCCAACTCTTCCACCCATATATGAGTTCAGGGAGGGATTGTTGAGTTTGGTCTAGCTGCGTTTTAGTTTGAAATGTTTCCCCAGTCACAGCATTTAGCAGGCTTACAGCCCTACTGAAACATTCCCCAGCAAGTGTTTCTTTGAGTTTAGAAAGCTTCAGGTTTGGACTCTGCACTTTGGATTACTTCATGTTGCCTTCATTTAATATTTTGATGACCTGTAGAATCTCTGGAACAGCTCCTGAGGATATTGTAGATGCTCTCATCATCTGGGGTCTTTTTTTAATCACTGCCATATTTTTTAAAAATATATGCTATAATCCAAAGAGAAATTGTGGGTCGCATAAAATCAGTAGATCAGGTTCTGCAGCCCATGTTACGCAAGGGTTCAAGCCAGCTGCTTGTCACAGCTTGCGTTTCACTGTCTTAAAAAGACACAAATCTGTGAATTGACCCAATTTTTCTTTCCGGGAATTTGCTCTCCAGTACAACAGAAAGCCTGTAGTGTTTACTGTTGCCAGAGCACCAGAAATCTAAATTGCTAGGCAGTGAGAAGCAGAAAAGCAGTTCTGCTCAAGTAGGTACTTTTAAAAGTATTACCAGACTCCTCTACACAGATGACAGGGGAATAACTTTTGCATTTCCAAGATACAGCAGAATAACTGAACTTATCTGTTGCAAAGTAGAGAGTCACACTGCATGAATACGTTTAAAAACTGATGTGTCACTTTGATGCTTCCAGCAGACTTCATTCTCATGTTGAATTCAAAGTGTTTTTTGCCTGTGTGACTGTAGAGAGCAGTGTTTGCAACATTACTGAATGACCTGTAGACTGGATGAGTAAGGAAATAAAGGGTAAGAAAGAGACCTGTTCTGGGAGTAGACCATACTGCAGCTCCTTCAAATTATTTTTCTTCTGAATGGTGGTTTGTCTTGTAATTTTCTTCAAAATAGTGTTTTAAGGCATAAGGGTCTAAACTCCCTTCTGCTTCAGAACTGAAGTCTCACAGTTCTTTGATTCACAGGAGGGAGGGAAGAACTTGGGCCGTCCAAGGTGTCTTCCAACCAGTATGTTCCCCCTTTCCACAGTATTGGAGATGCAATGGTGGTGTACTGGGGGATGAACATCACAGTGATAAGACACCTGCTGTTGCACCTCTCACTTATGTAGGCTCAGGGGAGCACAAGAAGTCCCACAACCACCAAAGGTCAGCAGCTGTAGTAGGCATAGCAGGCTGTGTAGCTACTGCAGTCTAGTCTGTGCTACATTTCTGGGCTAGCATTTCCCTCATGGATCCCTCTATTAATTCCTAAGCCTTTTAATTAGGTCTTATAGGGAAAGGAGCAGAAACTGGATAGAGAAGTCATTTAACTTTCTCTTAATCCAAGCCACTCTTAGCAGAATAATTTTCATCTTAAGCAGGTTCATTCTTTGAACCAGGCTATTACTCTGTCATGAGCTGTCTGTAATCCTTCCACATGCACAACACCTTCTCCACACCTTTCAGTATGATTCTCACTAACAAGTCTGTTGCCCTATTTTACCCAAAACCTGCTGAAGTCAATAGCCGCCTTTACAGTGATCTTTGAATCCTGACCTTAGATAGACAGATGGATAGGTATTTGCATTACCACAAGTTTCTATAGACCTAACTACATCTTTACATCCTACTCCTATTTTATAAATGTTAATGTTATTGTGCCAATAAGTTTGTTAGCTTGCTGGGATATGCATGCAGTATTTTCTGAAGTTTCCCCATAGAGTTTAATGGGATTATTAGATCTCAGAATGACTGAAGAAAGCTACTTCTCCATGGGTTACCTATTGTCTGGGTAAATGTAACTAGGAAAGTGAAAAGAAAGCATTCTGTTATCAAGTCCTAACACTTTAGTTTGTAAAATATAGAATAATTTTTACAATGTATAACTTTTTTATATTTTTCCCATTATAGGCTAATATAATATTCTTTTCTATGTGTTTTGTGATGTCAATGTAGTAGTCCTGCATTAATGGTGAATTAACTGCTCAGCATGGGAATAGTTCCCTTGCTCTCATGGGCACTAATCAGTTTACATTAGCTGGGGTTTTAGGCCATTATTTCTAAATTTTACATCTGGAATTCAAGATGGTTTGCAGGTATAACTTCTATAGTTTCCTGATCATACAGAAAATAAACAGGGTGTGTTCTTTCAAGTAATGTATAAGAATGCACACTATGATTTGGTTGCCTTTAATAGATCTGCCAAATACCAGAAGCAAGAATTAACATGTTCACACCTCATCTTAGCTGCATTCAGGGGTAAACAAAGTCCTTCACTCCATCCTTCACTGAAAACAGACAACAGGAGAAAATTCATCCTGTGAAGGCTGAATTTCTGTTTCCATTTCCAGTGAAATCTTTAGCAAATATTGATTCTAAGCTTTTTTTTTTCCCGTAATATTCAGGCTATGGGACTGCACTGAGCAGCTCTGGGAAAGTGTGTTCCTTGACTCGCATTAACTACATGGGTGCACAACCACTGGGATTACGGAAGAGAGTGACTCATCTACTGATGACAATAGGTAAAAGAAAGGGCAGTGGGGGTGGGGGGATATCCCTAGTTCATACCCACTTGAGGGAGTAATACACAGAGCTGGAAGGGAAGCTGTATGTCAGAGGCCAGGTCTACTACAGCGGGCAGTGAAAGTCACGTAACCCCTTCCAGAAACTGCTGAAGCTCTGAGTTAAAACTAGTTTGGTGTCTGAGTGAGAGGGCTGTTTGGTCCCTTTACTCCTTTTGGGAAAGGTGTGTCTGCTAATTTAGCTTATGTCAATGTGATCTCCTCTCTCATTAGAGTTCCTACCTTGATCTTGTCACAGGGGCAGTCCTATCCCAATACAGATTTTATTTTGTTAGGTGAAGGATGACAATTCTAAAATTGCTCCAATGCTCAGTTAGGAACTTATTGATGGATTATTATGCTAACAGTAATTCAGTAGTTGAAGTCCTCCACAGATCTATACTTGAGCACAACAAACTGTAGACATGTAGAGAAAGCATCCTCAGTAACTGTACTCCCATGGTATGGTCGTTTCAATAAGGTGAATCCATTCACCTAAACAATCCATCTCTCCTATGAAGACAGGCTGAGAGAGTTGGGGCTGTTCAGCCTGGAGAAGCCTCCAGGGAGACCTTATAGCAGCCTTCCAGTATGTAAAGGGGGCCTACAAGAAATTTGGAGGGAGACTTTTTACAAGGGCATGTAGGGATAGGACAAGGGGTAGGACAACCTTTAAGCTGAAAGATGGTAGATTTACATTAGATACTAGAAATACATTCTTTAGTGTGAGGGACAGATGTTAAGGCAGCATATGTTGAGTCATAGTTCCAGCCTGACAAAGGAAACTCTTACTGCCAGTGTCAGCGACAAAGGAAAAAGAATATTATCTGTGTCCCCATGAGATGGCACCCTGAACAAGCAGTGCACACAGGGATGGGTTCAAAATTTTCCTTCCTGGAAGGAGCGGATCACAGATGTTCTAGTGAGAAGTGATTAATCCAAAACATTGTCTCTCTGCTTTTGTTTCACAGAAGTTGATTTTAGTTGGTTGCCTATTTCACTTTTTTCCCAATGAAATGTACACCTCAGTCCAGACCACTGGACTTAAAAAAAAACACTAAAAACCCCAAAAGTAAGTAAGTAGGCATGAGAAATTAATTTCCGGTCTGTTGTTAGAAGTAATCACTGGTGAGTAATACTTCTACGTCAGCAGACACGTCTGAAGAAAACTCTGTTGCTACCATACATGTTGAATCAGTGTGTTGCTATGTGACACCATCCTTTGTGTGTAACAGGGCATACACCTTGGGAAGAAAGAGAAAATAGAGACAGCTTGTTGCTGTTCAGTTGTCTTTCTCAATGGAACCAGAGAATAACACTTCATTATTGCAATTATTTTAATTTCAAATTACCTTGTGGTTTATAACTGTCAGTCTGATCTTTGATAGCATTTCTTATGAAAATTAAAAATATTTGGGCTATCACTTATTCCTGTTGCTAAGGAGAAATCTAAACTCATGTTATGTGGGGAATATTAAAAGTGCTGCTGTGTGTACCTGTTTACAGACTCTGCAATCTTACCCTTTGAATTTTTCTAATTGTGTTAAAATTACAGGTCACTGAATGAAAAGAAAATGTACAAATGACCTCCTATCATTGGCTTCCTTGCAAGATCCACAGCTTACTGTGAAAGCTGTAACTCGATTAGAAGACCTTTCATGACTGGCAGCGTAGAAAGAATGCACCAGTTTGTTCTATTTATTATTCATTCCCACTTGTAGATGATTTCCCATGTGGTCTTCAGAGCATGACAGCATTAATTGCAATCAGGCGTGCACTGAGCATTATTGAATTTGGGGAAGGAAAAAACAAACAAACAAAACACTACAGCGGATGCTTTGAGTCTGTGAAATAGTTGGAATAGTTCTCCATGCTGTGTTGAGCAGCAGGAGCATTCCCTCCTCCCAAATGAGCTTGCCCCAAGTGTGAAGAGAAGGCGGCCGTTTTTCTTTTCTTCCCAGCAGCATGTAGGGACAGCATTCCTAGGAGGTGTTCAGAGGGAGTGGCAGGGAGAGCTGGGGGAGAGAGGGCCAAAAGCAGGCTGAGTAACAGGAGAGTCACCTGGCTGGTTGCATCCCTTCTGCAACAAAGTGCCTTGAGCTTGCCAGTTCGTAGATGAAGACACACATATGTAACTGCTGGATACGAGCACCCAGCAGTGTCTTTGTGTTTTCCCTTGGGCTGTTGAAGACCTGAAAGAGGGAAGACAAGAGCTCAGTTATTACTTTGTCAGTAGACTGTAACTTGTCTGCATTATAAGGCTTCAGACTTTAATATTCAGTGTTCCACGTCACACCCCCATTGTTTCTACCTGATTTATTTCTCTTATTTTCTGAGATAATATCACAGTAGAAGGTGTCCAGCTAACAGTGGGCTTAAAAATAGTTTTGATCTTTTTATAAGGAAAAATCCTGTTATTTGTTTTATTCTTTTTTTTGAACTTGGTGGTAGAAATACAGGTCATAATAGGTGTGTATTGAAAATGCTTTGAGATTAAACTGAACAAGACTAATTTAGTGAAAGGTAAACACAGGACACAGGGAAGCTGATGCAAGTAGTTGTCATTCAGTCAGACCAAGAAAGAGGGTTCCT
>NW_009943691.1:9939-19484 GCF_000696875.1 Nestor notabilis
CTTCATTTCTTGTCCCTTGCAAACCTCAACTACCTGAGGTTAAGCATGTTGTAATTTTCAAGTCAGCATCTTCTGCTTTTCCACTTCTTCCTGGCTGGGCTATAGGTAAGACACAGTCATATGTCAGGAGTTCTCATAAATATGAATAAGAAGCTACCAGGAAGTCACAGTTATTTTAAACTACCTCCAACAGCAAATAAGCACAAAATACCCATTCTGAGGGGAAGCAAGACTTTCCTCTGAGCTGCTCAGTTACCAGTGCCAGTGTGGACTCCTTCATCTGAAGCATCACAAGTGCAGCAGTGATTATTAGTTTCATGGCACCATGACCAGTATTTCTCAGCAGTAACTAGGTCAGGCTGAAGGATTCAGTACAGCTACAGAGTGCCAGACCTCAGCTATCACAGAGCAGTTATCTCATAGCGGATGATGTTTACACACCTCCAGCTTGGCGATGTAGAGTCTTTTCCACTGTGCAGCCTTTGAAAGAAACTGATGCACGTACTTTATATCTGTATTTCCCACATACCACTAAAAAGGAAATGGATCTGGTGAGTTGTGCTGTCTCTGTTAAGGCAGTATGACTGTTGTTCACCTCCTTGCAGCTAATCCAGAAGCTCCTGAGCCCCTTCACTGTGACCATACTTGGTAGATCTGGGTCTGAAGGAAAATTTGCTCCTGCAGAGATGGAAATGTTTGGCTTCAAATTACCTGCAGACATCTGAGAAAAGTCTGTCAACCAACATTATTGTGGATTTTCATCAAAATTTCTCTTAGAGAAGGTGTAATTAAATACGCAACAATGATGGCCCAGCTGTTTAGACATATCCACAACCCATTTTTGTTATGAATCACTTATTGGAAAACATACAAATCTTAGATTTGCTGTCTGGTAAGGATGAAAGGTGAAACCCATCTGCATCACAGCAGAAAGTAAAATACAATTTCCCTTGGGTAATAAGAGCTCAGGACCCTTTTCAAAAGAAACATGGGTAAGACCTGATCAGGATGCTGTGGCATAGTGTGATTAATGCTCAAAGCAACACAGGAACATGTCATTCCAGAAGGAGATAACATGTCATTCCAGAAGGAGATAACAGCTCCCCAATTCCCACTGTCACTGAGGAGGCACTGTGTTGGTGAAAACACGTCCTTTGGTTTCCTAGCCCTTTCATTGGGCAGCTGGGCACGCCAGCACTGCAAACTTGAAAGCAAACTCAAATATCTTGCTTCTCCCTTTTGTAGTTTAAAAGTATGCAGGGCCAGCTGCGAGTACTGAGGTGTGAACCTGAGCTGTGCCCATTGTGTGACATGCTATTTCCTCATGGGGACTGAAGTGTAGTACTTGAAGGGAGTACTTGCTGGTGTTGCCCACTGTGGGTGGCTTGGCTACATGACCAAGGAATGGTGTGGAGCAGCAGTAAGCCACCTCTTCCTTGCTAAGGACCGCTTACATCTCTCAAGTAAAAATAGACCTGGAGGACTGCATCAATTCTCCATCTCAATTCTTTCTCCCACTCTGTCACGTTCATCAGTAGTAACGTGGACTGTACAACATGAACCCAGCAGTCCCCACCCCAGAGGTGAAGGGATGGGACTTTCTGCTCCCCTTCCACCTCTGGGGACAGCAGAGAAGGATGCTCCCTTGCAGAAGACCTGGCTGCCTGTGGTAGGAAGCTCTTGCTTTACAGCAATAAGCAGGGCAGATATTTTTCCTTGAGTGTTAATTCCAGTCTGGCCTTGGGCTTTTAAGGCAACCAAATACAGACTTGTGCCCCTTACAAAGACAGAGTTAAGACACTGTCTTAATGCACATACAGATGCTAAGTGCTCAGCCACGCGCTTCTACGTTTTGTTTGTTTTCCTGAGTGTCTTTTTCACAATTAATTTTTTTCCTGCAAATAGCAGCAACTTCAATATAATTTGGAGTACTGGTTTCGCTCAGAAGGCCTTTTAATTGCTCATCCACTCCTGTATTCTCTCCTTCATAGTCTTTGTTCATTCTTGTAGGGTGCCTTTTGTGCTGCACTTGCTGAAGGCAATGCGCAAAGACTGCTCTTTCCTGCTAGAGCTTGTTGTTGTCTTCAGTAGCTGGGCAGGTAAAGACAACTCAGGTGTGAATCATTTTGCTCCTGCAATGTAGGAGTTGCTATGAAGAATGATTAAGGCTAGGGGAGGGAAGAAAGAGAGAGTGAGAGGGAGTGTGTGTCTGCACAAATTAAGGTTGGGAAAGTGGGAGTGGTGTCAATGAGCAGGAGAGCTAACAGAGTCTTCTGCCTGACAAGATTTCACCACAGGTAGCTAGTTCTTTGTGCTGTACCCATTCCATTGACTTGTTTACCAGGATTACAGCTTTGCAAAGTAAGTACAGCTTTTTTTCCCCTTCTTGATGCTTTAGTTAATGCCTAACTAATTGTTAAAAAAATCTCTACTGTGAAACATAATGTTGTAGAGGGAGTGGGATAAAGAAATTTGTACAAAGAGATACCATGTGAAATGAAAGGAGCAAAGATCCTCGCCAAACTACAATGTTTTGGTTTAATCCCAAAATTGCTGCATTGCTATGCTATATTTCTTCCCTCTGAAAAGATTTATTGGAAGCAGTGAATAGGATCTGGCAGGTGAGACAGCAAGGGCATTATGAATTATTAAAATATAGTGGTTTATTGCAAATGGCTTTCCCCATATCAGAAAAAGCAGGTTGTGTCTGATGCCATGTGTCAAAGTAGGATTTAGACTGTTTTGTAAGTCTTTTCACAGAGAAATATTCCTTTGATTTTCTGCAGAGGTGTGTATGCTGTGCTCCGTTTGCTTTATTACTTGAGTGACTAACACACACTTGTTTAAAGTGAAGGGCAGGAACTTTGGTCCAGTAATTACCAATTTATTTTCAGTGTGACAATTTAGTTTGAAGAATTCACTGGCTATTGAGGTACAACAAAGCATATTGCAATGGCTCATCCTGATTTCCTTCCTGGAGTGACTTTCCCTGCTATGTTGCTGACAGCGCTTTTTCCCAGCCATACAAGATGTTCTGGTCCCACATCAGTCTGTCTTGCATTCCTCAAAGAAATGTCTGTTCAGAGGAAATTGTGTCCTTATTGCATAGCCAGGTATTCTGCCAGGTAGGGAGTTGTCATTTGTGTAGAAGTAAGAAGGAAAGGCTCACAGCTGTCCTTTATTTCCTTTATATTTTCTGTTTGCCAAGTAAAAACTAAAGTGGGTCATGTTCAGTGCTTGAGCGAATTTCACGTATTAATGCCTTACTTGTGAAACATGCATATATCTTGTGTCATACGGTATCCTACAGTGGAAGTTTGTTTGAACCGGAGACACTACTGCACTGGCACTCACAGCTCCTGGGCTTTAAACCAAATACAGTCCCCCAGCACTGGATGGCCAGCACTGGCCATGCTTTATCTGTCACAAGTGACTTCTTCTGGAAGGACTGCTTAACCAGGACAAGAATAAAATAAATACTTGTTCTGCATTATCAGATTATCCCTACGATGTAGCTAAATTGACTTGTCAGACATTTCCACACAGACATTCCTATTCTTCTGGCTGTATTTTTAAAAGATGAGCTACATTTAGCTTTTCTCTTAGAAAGTAGACAGTAAACAAAGCCTTTCTGTTGGTTTGGGAGGGGGGAGTGTTTGTTGTTGTTGTTGCATTCAAGAGTGACTAAGCAAAAATGGTGTCTTAAATGTGTTTAAATCAGGTTTTTCCAAACTGGTTCAGTAGCCTTTCAGCTCCCTTCTGTATCTGAAAGTGCTTCTGTAACTCTGTGACAGTTTTATGGAAAGCTGGGTGGATCACAAGCTACCTGTGCTTAGAAGGTGCCCCAGTGCCGCGGGCCTCTCTGGAAATGCTGACATACCGCTTTCCTGGGAAAGGAGGGACTCAGCAAGAACCAATGCAGCAGGCCTTTCTGAGATTTCATTTTCAGGTTTTTTACTCCTCCCTGTTTGAGGGTTCCCTGTGATTACTGACTCAGGAGCTGCATCTGATTTGTAAGATTGCTAATGGCCTTTCCTCTAGATGGGAGCCTCAGCCCTTCTCACTTGATTAGAACTGGCTGTACTGGACTCACAAGGCTTGGGATGCTCAAGTCTTTAGTGAGATTTAACATTTTGTAACGTTTCCTACAGTAAACTTTTTTCAATAATATGAATGTCATAAGCTCCTAAATATCATACATCATAAATAAATGGAGCATAAAAAGATGACCAGGTGAGTTGAAAAAGTGGAATAGAGATTATTCTTCTCTATCCAGCCCGTCATTCAAGGTTAAGCGTGGGACTGAGCTTTTCTCCAAACAAAATGCCATGAATGAGCATTATTTCAGTAGTAGCACTAAAAGAAATTGTTAGAATGGAGAGCTTTACCACTATCAGGAATAGTTTCACTCCACACAAAAGAAGCTTTGAGACTATCAGCAGTTAATGAATGAACAAAAGGTAAATAAAAGGTTAACCACAAAGTACCTCCTGCTTTCCTTGCTGAAAAGGAACACTGAAACTTTGTAGAGAATGAACCAACATGAAGAGTATCATCAGAGTTATTAATGAGGTCAGAAAAGAAGAGTTTTTAAGCCATGGTACAGCTTTTTGCTGGCATAAGGAAAAAGAGTTTAATTCAATTTTGCAAAATTTCCTATTTTATTTTCTTACTCTGAATCTCTTGCAAGATCCAGAGGCCTGAATAGAATAATATGAGGCCAGCCAGCACTAAAGAATGATATTCTACCCCACTAGCAAGTCAGATTTCTTTCAGATGAACTACATGACTTGTTCTGATTTGTGATGTTCTTTGTATTGTTTGTCTTCCTGAGGGTGGTAGATGTTGAATGACACATTCTTTGTTCCCTGGGTCATCTTCCACCAGCTCCTCAGTTAGAAATACCTGGGAAGCTGCTACTTGCCCCAAATCTTAAAATTTTAGGGGGCTGGGGAGGGGGACAGAGAAAGAGAGAAGGAGATAAGGATATGTATATATTCTGTCTTCATTGTGAATGGTTGAGTTAAAGGGGAAGATAAGATAGGTAGCCTATGCAAGGCAGTTTATTGAAGACATGCACAGGCACAACAGTGCACATCTGGAATGAGCAATTACAGAGAGGCACTTTAAAGGATGATGTTACATTGCTGCTTTGCCTCTGTTGTTCCAAGTTACTCCCTCATCAGCATTCTCAGTCCTTCAAATTTATTTTAACTGACTTCTGCACTGTTCTGCCTAAAGCTGTCCTCCTTTAAGGTGCACGCTGATCCCACGGTTTCTGGCAAGCTTCACTTTTCTGGTAATTAATTGCTTTTATGCATGAGAAATCGTAACTACGTAAATGAGATAGATGGTTGCAGTGCTGCGCTGGTGCTTGAGACATGTAAGATCTCTGAGATACGTTTCCTGAGCCTCACTCTGACATCAGCACGACTACCTGCTGACACCATAAAGTGGGATCTCACATGGATAATCTCTTTACCTTGCATCTGCTGGGCACTGCCAGGCTACTGGCCCCTATATGTTGCAAAGCATGCTTTTCTGTATTTTTATGTAGGGATAACTTTCTTCAGTGATATATATTTAACGCTTCCCCTCTTCAAGACAAATTCCTTTCCCCCTGCCCCCCAGTGAGAGGAAGTTTGTTAACAAACAGTTTGTTGCTAATACCAGCAGTCAGAGCATTTTGCAAGAGTGCAGTGCTGGTTAGGTGTGCTTTTCAAATGTGGGTTTAAAAAAGCCTTGGTTTTATGCCAGTACCTTTGTTTTTCTTACTTAATTAGATTGTGCAATGCATTTCAGTAACCTTTTATACAGCGCCTTTTAGCCCAAAACAGATCAGTTGCCAAGTAAAACAGTTGCCTTACCAGATAGATTCAAGAACATATGTAAGTTAATTAAAATAAAAATAAAGACATTTATTTTACAAGAAGCCTTTCTTATCAAACGGGCCTTACAAGTAAATCTAAGTGTTTCCCCTACTGTGTCACAGGCAAATTATGCACCAGTTCTGTTACTCCCATAGAAATGTTTAAGAACCACAGATTATTTGGAAGTCATTCACTACTGTCAAGTACCACAACTGCTCCACAGTGTCTCTGTACAGTAGTGCCAGATGTTTAGCTACGCTTGGGCAGTATGACACATGCACTCAAATAGGAGATTGTTCTAATTCAAAATGCCTTTCCAAACTGGTAACAGAGGGAGCAGTCAAGAAAGGTACCTTGCTGGAGACAGTTGCCTGCCCATATGTTCCCTCTTCCTCTTTCTGCCTTCTCATACCTTTCTGCTCTCACCCAGTGAGGACTATCCTGGGCTAGGATGCAAATTGTATGAACTAGATGAGTAAATGTTTAAGACTGAAGTAATAAATAGTTATTGGAGAAAAATCCCTGTCTGTAAGGTGTTTCTTAAAAGATAAGTAAACCTTCTACCAATGTGAGAAATAACTGACTTTCCTTTTCATGATAGAATAAAATAGGGCCTCTAGATCTTCAGTGTCAGAGCCTGACATGCAAATGTAGATATGTATGTGTCTGGATAAGAACACAGCTTTTAAAATCACTCCTCCACACCATATTTATTCCACTATTTTGACATTTTTCCTGGAGAGAGCAAATGCTGGAGACATGCTTTAAATTCTGTGTGAAATCTTATGCCCAATATTTATCTTTTCCATTTCCTTTCTGTCTCTGTCAGTAGCTTTGATGGAGCTGTTTAACACCAGTTTTAACAGATTGCATTTTTTTTTTTTTTTTTTTTTTTTTTGGGGTTAGTGAATCTTTTTTTTTTTTTTTTTTTTTTTTTTTTTTAGGGATAGATGATACTGGGGCAGAGTAGTCTCAAATTCACTATGCCAAAGGGGTCATCTTCTATGTGCTTGCTGGTCTAAAGCCAGACTTGTGCTATTGACTGAAATTCTGTGGTTCACCCTTGTCAGCTTAAACCTACACAAATGTGCTTATACCAAAGTGCAATTTCAGGTTTGTGAAAGCAGTCTGGAAGGTGGGAATACTCTCTGGCTTTCCCAGAACATGGACTGCAACAACTGTCCCTTGGGCACTGTCCTTCCCATTCCTGACTGCACAGATCATCTAACAGCCCTGTGGCAATTGTAGTTATTAGGAAAAACTAGGAAAATATTTGCAGTTAAAACAGTGTAATTGGTGAATGGGCACACAGCAGTATTTATCTAGGAGGCCTCCTTTAAGGTTCTAGGACAATCTCAACCTACAGGACTAGACAGCTTTCTGGAGACTTCAAGCAAGGCTAGGGAGAATGGGGAATCCTCCCTCAGAGGGAGGATGTGTACCAAAACTAAAGCCTTAATGAACGATTAGCCATGAAGCAAGAGACAGGAGTGGTTATGAGACTATTAAAGGACTGTCTGAGAGCCAGGAGAGCCCAGAGCACAGGCAAAGTACCTTGTAAGTTGACACATTTTTAGAGTATCAATTAAAAACAGATTAAATTCATATGTGATCCAATTTGACTCATGTACGTGGGTCACTCTGACCTACACAGATTTCCCCAAGTGCTTCTGGCAACACTGCCTCATGCAATACGTGGGATTGCCATCTGTCACTTTAAGATGATGGCTGTTACTGAACCACTCTCATTTCTTTGGTTGGATATGGATGAGACCTTTCCTGCTCCTCAGGAGCTGCCAGTGTGCTGGCAGAAGCTGGGTGGGCTCAGACAGGCCCTTCTCTCCTCTCCCTGAAGGTTTAAGCTGCTCAGTCCCATGCTGGTGTCCAGCCTCTTTCACTGCTTTGACCCAGCCCCACCACAGCAGGAGCTAACATTACATTGAGTCATCTTTCTTTCCTCTTTTCTGTTTCAGGATGACAATGGATGCGCTGCAACTAGCGAACACTGCCTTTGCAGTTGATATGTTCAAAAAACTATGCGAGAAGGACAAAACAGCCAATATTATTTTTTCCCCACTGTGTACCTCAACGTCTCTGGCTCTGGCATATAAAGCTACGAAAGGTGATACTGCAGACCAAATGAAACAGGTAAGGTGTCAGCATTCTGTTCTGTGGCTGCAAAATTATATGGCAGTTGGAGGTGCTTTCTTATTTATTCTCATTAATATACTACTAGGCATCTGATTCCCTTGTAAGTTAGATTGCAAACCATCCATCCAAAATTCCTGAAAGTTTCCACACTCCATAAACCCATACAGAAAAAAGAGGTTGAAAATCTGGCATAAAGAAAAAGCTTCCTCAATTGTGGACATGGCAGAGTCCTCAACAGTTGCACTGAAGCCTTGTCTCCTTTTAGCATAGTGTTGATTGTGGCTGCAAGTCACAGTCAAGATCACTCAATTTTCTGGATAATTGGATTTTTTAGTCATTATTGAATAATGAAGCTTTACAGAATGGGAAAGAATTTTGCCACTGTCTTTCAGAAGCAAGTATGCTTAGCAGCTCTGTCACTGACATTTCCCCTTTCTCCCGCAATACCACTAAGAGGAGGCAGATGCAGTAGAAGTAGGCACAACCTCAGCCATACTTCTTACAAGCAGCTTATGGTGTTCAAGGGGTTTCCAACACCATGATGCAGCATGGCAGTTTATCAAGCTCTCTCTATGGTGCAGGGAGACAGCCTTGCAGTCTCTTCTGCTGCCCCCATGTAAGCAGAGATTTGTGTAGTTCCTTTGTGGACGAGAAGCAAGTTCCGTATGCATTTGTGTCATGATTATCACCTGGCTTTGATAGATGTTTTACATATTTGAATGTATTTTCCCTCCACTGGGAATTCCTCTCTGTACTTTGTGTCCTGGGTTCAGCTACAGCAGTCATTTTTTCTCCTTCTTAGTAGCTGGTGCAGTGCTGTGTTTTTGACTTTCAGTCTGGGAACAACGCTGATAACACCAATGTTTTTAGTTGTTGCTCAGTAATGTTTACTCTGACCAAGGACTTTCTCAGTCTCATGCTCTGCCAGGGAGGAGGGGAAGCTGGGAGGAAGCAGAGAAAGGACACCTGACCCAAACTGGCCAAAGGGGTATTCCATACCACAGCACGTCATGCCCAGTATATAAATTGGGGGGAGTTACCTGGAAGGCCCAGATCGCTGCTCGGGTCGGGCTGGGTATCGGTCAGCGGGTGGTGAGCGGTTGTGTCCTCTCCCCTTGTTATTTCCCTTATCATTATTATTGGTACCAGCAGTGGTTTGTATTATAACTTAGTTACTGGAGAGCTGTTATCTCAACCCGTGGGAGTTACATTCCTCTGATTCTCCTCCCCATCCCTCCGGTAGCGGGGGGAGTGAGTGAGCAGCTGTGTGGTTCCGGGTTACCAGCTGGGCTACACCTTGTCATTCACTGAAGGGAGCCCCGCTTGCAGCCCCCTGTGCCCTTGCTCATGCCACAGGTTTACAATGACTCTTGCACTATTCACAGAACTGCACAGCAATATGTCCCTGAAGATCTTCTAGGCGTTGCAGATTTTTCCACATAGCATTGTGTTGTGTTTTGGGTTGTTTTTTCCCTTTTGAGTAAAATTCCCTCTGGATTTATTTATTTATTTATTTATTTATTT
>NW_009943692.1:0-2045 GCF_000696875.1 Nestor notabilis
TATATAAATAAATGGTTCAGCAAAAATGAAAATTAAAGCCACATTTGGCCTCAGAGTGGAAAGACATGAGCAGTAGTCGAGCCATGTGTACGAGGCCAGATCAGGAACTCTTCATAAACGGTTGTTCTCAGGGTACCACAGCACCACCTTTTCCCTCAGGACTGCCTCCAGTGTCTTAGAAGCCCTGGGGGATTTTTTTTGTGGTGGTGGTAGATGGAATTTATTGGGGATTTTCTGCTGTGATCATTTTTCTTCAAAGGCTACCCTGACTGCTGAACTCCACAAGTTTTTGGGTAGGTGTCCTGACAGGGGCCCCAGGGATACAGGAGGGACTTGAGAACACCCAAGAGGCACCTAGCCTCTGTACTTAGTTAATCCTCTAAGATTGCAGGGGTCCAAAGGCTGAATTTCCCAACTGTTTTGTCTGTACTCCCCTGTCCTGGGTGCTGCTCCTGCAGGATGCAGCTCATAGGCTGTTCTTGGTGGGGGCAAGTGAGCTAGAGCCAGGGATCATCACTACATTTTATTGTCAAAGATGGAGTCGCTAACTTTAGGCAAACAGTGGTTAATCTTTCCAAGAGGGTAGATTTATAGCCTGGCTTCTAAGCATTTGAATTCATTGTTACAGCTAATGGACATCTCATATTGTCTTAAATCACTGGTTCCTCTGTGTGCCAAAGAGTAATAGAAACCTTAGAGCAACCCTAATTTGGCACCTATGTTTCAAATCAGTTGCCAAAGGAACTTAGAGGGGGGAAAGAAAGATCAATTGAAATGTTTTTCTGAGTGCTTTCCCTGTGAAATGCTTTGTGGGGCTTGAACTCCTGACTATCATATGCAGCATACGGTACTTTAGTAAGTTCATGCTTCATGCTAGCTACATAGTAATTTCTCCTTGTTAAGTGAATTTATCTAATTTACCGTAGAGGGAGATAAATATTGATTTCATAAGCAAATGAAAAAAATTATGTCGTAGTGTGAATTTCTTTCACTATGACACCACTGCTTTTCTAAGTGATGAAATAGTTGACTCTGTTAATGAATGATCTCCTGTAGAAGTTATCGCTGGGTAAAGTATGGTCAGTGACTTTACATGGCATGATTTATGGATGTATCTTTTCATTTACATAAGCAACTTCCTCCTGTATGTCAGTGGCATGTCATATCATGTTGTATCTCATTTTCTATTATGTAAGAAATTAATATGGAGCCCCATGAGTGCTGGGTGAAGGACCTCTGTGCTTGGCTGTTGTCTGAGAATGGCACACACATCTCAGTGGAGCCAAGAGATAAAATCCTGTGACCTGTTTTCCAGATGTTGATACTGTAAGATTTCTGATCGTGCTCAGGAAGAACATCTTCCTTTGAGACAGCTGTGGAAGGGCTCTCCCCTACCTCTGCAAGACTCATTCATTCAACCATTACACCTACCTTCACACCAGTACATACTACATGCTACAGAAACACAGGTCTTGGCTGATTTCATGATAACGGGCACAGGGATTTTAATGCTAAAAGAAAAGTCCGGAGAGTTTAGCCTTTACTAAGATAACCTGAGAAATTTTGCAGGAAACCCATGATTTATCTTGCCTAGCACTCTTTGATGGCATAGACTTTTTCCTATTTAAGAAAGACCTTTTCTTTGTTCTAGGAAAATACCAAGGTGATCATTGCACTGTGTAGCAGATTTTTCTCTTGAAAAACTGTCTTGCACATGATTAACTTTATGGTACATAATAGAGAGAAAGCTGCAAGGTGATGGTTAATGGCATTTGAAAAGCCATTGTTAACTTCAGCTTATAGAGATTTACAGGGATTCCTTAACATAATCAATATGCTGATTAAATTGGTATAAATAAGTGTTTATGAATATCAGTTCTTCAGTGGAATAGGGAAATATTTAATATACATATCTGAAAAACTTCCACCTCCCTTTTCTATGTTTATAAAAATGGGTAAATTTAGCAAGTAATTTTTCTATTGAAAAGTAGGCTTTTGTCTTAAAGAAAAGTTTTGCCAGCGTAGTTTGTTTATATATATATATA
>NW_009943693.1:0-6040 GCF_000696875.1 Nestor notabilis
GGATCCCATGGAAAGCCTCGGGTGGGTCCACGCCTCCAGCAGCCTGCGGACTTCTGCTGGCTCACAGGGCAAATTGTGTTACCTGTGAGGCAGGGGAAGAACACGCAGCCCTTCAAAACCGGGGCTCCATAGCATCTCAGCGACTTGTAGTAGCTTAAATGGTCCTGGGCTCCTAGGACAAGAAAGACAAGGAGCTGCCGGAGAGGGTCCAGTGGAGGCCACAAGGATGATGAGGGGTCTGCAGCATCTCTCCTATGAGGAGAGACTGTGGGAGCTGGGTCTGGTTAGTCAAAGAGCAGCATGAGAGGGGATCTCATCAGTGCAGATCAGTATTTCAAAGGCAGGTGCCAGGAGGATTGTGCCAAACTCTTTTCAGTGGTGCCCAGCGACGGGGCGAGGAGTGATGGCCATAAACTGAAACACAAGTTTCACCTCACCATGAGGAAGAAGTTCTTTGCATTGAGGGTGGCAGAGCACTGGCACAGGGTGCCCAGGGAGGGGTTGGAGTCTCCCTCTCTGGAGACATTCAGACCCACCATGGACATGTTCCTGTGTAACCTGATTTAGGTTAGGTTTACCCCCTCGGCAGGGGGTAGGACCTGGTGAAATCCAGAGCTCTCTTCCAACCCTAATGATTCTGTGAAACATTGGTCCCAAATGTATCTTCTTCAAGAAAAAACCTTGCCACATAAGCCCAAGTCTTAGAAAGCTAGGAGCCTGCAACTTCAAGAACCATGCCCATGCATGGTACAGAACAAGACCCTTCCCAGAGTAGTCCATCTCAGCGCAGGACCTGATACGTGACCATTGGTTTCTGCACTGAGGGCACAGCCCCAGATTTACCTGCTTGGTTGTTGCCTGTTAGGGGTCAAGAGAAAACCTCCTCCACTCACGGCTTGAGTGGCTTTGCAAACCTCCCTCTGATTTTGAGCTGAAGGTGGCTTAGTAGGTGTCACCACTGAGATTTGAGCCCTGTGTGTCCTTTTCCTCTCAAGCCTGAGTCCATCAGTCCTGCTCAGCAGCAGTGGGGTTCACACCCAGCCGAACGGGGTACACAACCTCTAGGTTAATTTGCACTATTCCCTGTAGCACAGTTGTTGCTGGGTGCAGCGCTGGAAATGCCTCTCCCAGATCCAGCTGGAGGCAGGAGATGAAAGAGAATTCTATCCCAGCCCGTCTTTTCAGTATTTCTGCTAACTGAGCCCAAGAGATGTTTCAGTGATTTTTGCTAGCATGCACCAGTGTTAATACAAGATGCAAAATCAGGTACCACGGAATTGCAATCCAGGCAGCTTGAACCAGCAGGGTGTTACTGCAGTCCCTTTGAGACCACCTGCTTTTTCTCTGAGTGGATCCAACTGTTTGTTTCAACAAGAGGGGAGGAGGGCATATCTATCTGAGGCACTTTAGAGAAATGTGAACCAAAAAAACGGTATCTAACAATCCTTAACTTTTTTTTTTATTGCTTTCAGCCTTCGTTATTCACTGTATATGAAATTCTATGTTGCAATTCTATGTCTGGTAATCTTGCAAAGTCGAATTTTTACAATTGCAAAATAACATTTGTTTCTTACTAAGTGCCTCTATCTTCAGAAAAAAAAAAAAAAAGGTGAAGATAAACTTGGAAAATTCGAATCTGAATGTCTGGTGTCTGGCAAAGTTCTGAGTAACTGAAAACAAACTTGTGATGGAAAATGTCGAGCGACCTTAACTATAGGTGCCAGTACCAAGAATGTGGTGTTTTTTAAAGCAAGCAAACTAGCAAAGCATACAGAGATAGAGATCAGCCATTCAAATTTACAGGGGGCTGATCAGTCCCCAATCTTCTCTATCTCTCCCCCCGCCTCAGTTCTCTGCCGCTAGCACTGCCTCATGCACCGTGCTCGTCTGGCTGATGCGGTGTGGGTCTGCCTGCATGGCCGCGCCATTCACCCTGCCCCCTCCTTCTCCTGACAGAACAGGAGACGAGGCTCATGACGAGCATAGAGCGAAGTCTGAACTGCTGCTCTTCTAACGGGAAGTAGATGCAGAGTCATGCTTGCATATGGGCAGTCCTCACCTAGGTGGCTGTTTGAGACTGGATCTGCTAGAGATACTTAGAATGTTGTTCCCAAAAAAGAAACACACGTGGTCTGTTCAGTGGTTCTTGATCTTATCCTTCTTGTATACTCCCAAATTCTCCATGTGCATGTCTGTCTCTGCCTCTTGTTCCAGTGGCATTTGTTTGGTGCAGGAATAGCTGCTTGGACATGACAGAAACGGCTCTTGTCTCTTTTCTGCAAGATGAGGAGACTTTATTGTGTCATTTTCTTCCATGTCTGACACCAAAGCAAAGATATTTCCATTGTGTTAAACAAATAAGATCACACTTCACTGTGAAAAACAAGCAAAAAAATAAAAGGGGAGGGGGGCATGATGAAGAAAGCAACAATAAAAAAGGATCATTTAGATCCATTAGCTAGCTATGGAGATTTTGCAGAAATTTGGAAGTGGAGAAGAGTATTCTGGGCAGAGGAAAGAGGTTTTTTGTGTTGGGGAAGACTTGCAGAATTCAGGACAGTTGCTTTGGCTGGTGTTGGGGACCCAGGGTTCTCACAGCATAGTTTAAAATGGCGGGGAGGAGGGTTGAAGAGACACAGACTCTGGGACAACAACTGAATATTGAGTGGAAGTTTGGACCAGTTTCTTACTAATTTCAAAGTAGAAGTTACTTATCTGGGACTTTGACACCCCTCTGTCTCAAAATGGTACAGGGCAAAATTCTCTTCCTTACCGAAGAAAAACAAAAGGCAAGCCTTCTCAGAAATCCTGAGAGCCTCAAGGTTACTTGGCGGAAGCTGTAAGATCTCAGCTCAGGGTCACAGCATCAATATGACCAGGAGAGCATACAGGGCTGCTGAATAGAAAACACAAGGGGTAAGTCCATTCACATGAGCTGCAAATGGTCAAAACTAGATTAAGGGAAGAAGTGAAATGTACCTGCAGCCTTTGAGGAACAGTATCACATTCACGGGTACATCGGATGATAGCAGCTTTACACAGATACTGAAAGATATTTTTTCATGTTACTGGTTGTATGTAACCTGACAAAACAGATATTACAGTCAGGCTAGAGCAACCCTCAGTCAGAGGAACAGCAAAGTGAAAGAGGGTGAAACACAGGTATGTCTGTATCGCAGAAGCAATACAGTGGCAGCTTCACAGCATCCAACACCTAAACTCATTAACACCTCTACTTTGTTATTAGACATGAAAGGAGCTAACAAAAAATAGGTTGAGAGACCATAAAGTGAGCTTTAAGTTCACTTTGTCTGCAGTACCAGCAAGTCATGCTTATAGTCTGTTATCTGTGTCCTTTGTACGAACAGTTCACGCTAGCTTGGAAAGTCACCCTTTCCAAAATGCTCTGGAGTCCCTTTCTCCAGTCCAGTCTCCCCCTCTTGCCTCCCTCATGGGGCAGCAGTGAAATATGCTGGATGGGTGGTTTCTGGCCTGAATCCCGTCCTGAGGGAGAACACCGAAGGAGTACCAGGGTCATGCTTTGTTCTTCTTGTTCCTTTGGAGAAACATTTCTCTGTCGAAAGTGAAACTGAGAAAGGGCTGTGGGCCTGATAAAGGCCTGGGCAGGAGAGGATGCCTGTGCAGTGGAGGAAGGTGGGACAGGGACCTAGACCCTGAGCGACTCACTATGCACAAAACCACAGAAGTGAGAGGCTGGGCCAGCACTGGGGCTGTGGGGGTATAGAGCGCACTTCACCCAGTTCTCCTTGGGAGCAGTCTGTAGAGGGTGGAGGGTCCTCTGTTTGGTTTGGATTTCCCTAACAAGAGTGCAGCACCGACATGAAGGGATGTTGCAGGCATTTTTCCCCAACAGAAGTGTGCTTAGGGTTTGTTAGGGGCATTGACACCCATCAGTGGGTAGGGAAGATTGTATTACACAGATCTTGCTGTAATTGTTTCCAAGCCAAGTGCTATAAACTCAAGAGATTCAGTTAAACCAGGTAAGTAATCAAACCGCAGTAAGGTAGGGCAACTTCCAGGTTTAACGCAGCCAAACAACTGGAAATCTGTTTCATGGTGTTACTATCAAACGAAAAGATTTAGAATTTGTTTTTTTTCAATCAATTTAAGCTACTTGGCCCTCACAAACACAAAAAAAACCCCACCCTAATCATAATCACTTATATCCTGTGTTTTTGTTGGGGTGCTTTCTTTTTTTTAGAGTGAAAATTAAGGCATTTGCTGACTGAGAAACTTGAGTTACAGAGAAAAAGGAGGTGGAGGTGAGGTGGGGAACCTTGGAGGCATTCATGGTAAAAATGTGTTCAAGTGTCGTACAAAAAAGGGTTTCAGGGAAGCGGTGGCTCACTGGGAAGCTTGGCGCCTTCATGACCAAAGTGCTACCAGTTGCCTAACTGGTAGCAAAGAGATAATAACCCCAGATCATAACCCTGCCAGCAAGAGTGTAAGGGAGCACCTGTAGAGGCAGCCCCAGTAACTAACCCCCTTCAGTCATAGAATCATAGAATGAACTCAGTTGGAAAAGACCTTTAAGATCATCAAGTCTAACTGTTCCCAGGGTCTTTACACCCACATTGTAGCTCTCGCCATGTGGCCAAACTGGTAGAAGAGAGGTATACACACAGAGTCCAGTGGTTGCTGGGTGGGGCCAGGCTTCTCAGCACAGGGAATTTACTGTGGCTGTCTACCTGACTCCCGTTAGGATTGTGGCTGTCAGCGCACAAAGGAGGGAATGAAAAGTCCTGTCAGGGTCCACATGACTTTGGTGGCGGTGTTACCCACCCTTTGTGTTTGTAGTGCTGTTATGCCTGATCCTCAGTGAGGGTGGATAGCATGCGTGGGTCCTTCCTACTGCTTTTTCTCTCTGGGATAAACAATAGCAGTGGCATCATTCAGGCAAAGGTACACAGACAGGGATAGTGCACGTGTGCACTGTGGCTGGCTGGAGGGTCAATGGGATTTCTATGCATGCTAGGAGGTGGGTAACGCAATGGCGTTTTGGGACATAGGGTCTGGTCTTCACCAGGGATTGGGGAAGGACATGCATGGGAGAGGCAGCTGCCTGCACATTGCATGTTGCTGTGCCTGAGCACGTGGTGTTGATGGGCACATGGGTGAGATGGTGGAGCTTGATAGTACCTCAACAGAGAGGTGTGGGCGTGAGGAGGTGGGCCATCGGGGGGTGCACATGCAGCTAGGGGAGAGCTGGCTGGAAGTCCGAGACACTCCAGCACTCGGCAGAGACGGGAGGATGGTGTTACGGAATACCTGCGTGCCTGGTGTACATGTGGACACATTTTTGGTGTGGTTTGGTAGATACGGTGTGGATCATGTTGCAGGATCTGTGAATGACCCATTGCAGTCTGTAACTGTAAATCCTCTGCTTGCATTCTGGGATGGATGTTTCACTGCGTTGGGACAAAAAGTGCATGTGAACCACCAGGCATGGGACAGGAGCTGTTTGTGTGAGGAGGAACCAATGTCAACACCCAATGCATTTACCAGGAGAGATGGACAGGACTGTGCCGTTTGGTTGAGATTTACAGTGTTACAACACTGCTAAACGGGGGATAGGCAGCATTATGGGATGTGATTTTAATAGGAAATTAATGATACGGTTGCACATGCATAATTGGGGTATATTTATACCTATGGACTGCTCATGTCCGTATAAAGGGATGAGTCTCCTGGCAGAGGGCTGTGGCAGGGAGCAGTGTGTGGTGCTAGGTGAGAGGGAGGGATGCAGTACACGGAGACACCATGTATCCCTGAGGCACAGATAGTTCTGTAGGTACCAGCCGCTGGGAGAGGAAAGGCCTCGCGCTGTGTGCGGAGGGGAGACAACAGAAGTCACCCGTGGTGGCTGTGTTGTGGCTGGGGATGGATAGCCTTGGAGCAGCCCTGCAGCCCCACGGGCAGAGCATGCGGGCTGGGGCACGGGACAGGGAAGGGGGGCGAACAGAGCAGTCAGCCCCAAGACTGGGTGCCGTCGGTGGGGGCCCGGCTGAGGGTGGTGCCT
>NW_009943694.1:0-5433 GCF_000696875.1 Nestor notabilis
TGAAGTTGGAAGGGGCTTCTGGAGGTCATCTTACCCTGCCCAACTGCATCTTATCTCAAGCAGGGCCATCTAGAGCCATTTTCCCAGGATCATATCCAGATGTCTTGAATATATGTCTCCAAGGATGGAGACTCCATTTCTCTGGGCAACCCACTCCAGCACTGAGTCAACCTCACAGTAAAAAAGTCTTTTCTGATGTTCAGAGGGAGCCTCCTGTGTTTCGGTGTGTGCCCATTGCCTCTTGCCCTGTTATGAGCAAAACTAGAAAGTACCTGACTCTGCACTCTTACGCTCGCCCTTCAGGAGAGTGTAATAAGATCCCCCCTGAGGCTTTTCTTCTCCTGATTGAACAGACTTAGTTCTTTCCTCACAGGAGAGATGCTCCAGTCCACCATGTTAGCGGCCCTTCGCTGTACTCTCTCCAGTAAGTCTCTCTCTTTCCTGTTCTAGGGAGCCCAGGGCTGGCTAAGGGTTTTCATGGGCATGTGTTGCTAACCTTCTGTGGTGGGTTAGCCTTGACCCACACAGCTGCTCACATACTCCCCCTCGTCAGGGGAAAGAGATCATTTACCAGATAACATTAGGGGTGAAACAGACTCAACATGGAGAAAATTATTTTAATTAATTGTCAATTAATATAGATTTGGATAGTGAGAAACAAAAAGACAAACATTTATACAAAACCTTTCCTCACCCGTTTCTTATGTTCCATTACACTCCTTCACTCTTGACTCCTCTCCCCTTTCCAAGTGGGGATGGGCTTGATCGTCCACAACAGCTCCTCTCTGCCACTCCTTCTTCCCATGTGAGCTGCTGTCCTTCAGGATAATCTTGCTTCAGAATAGGTCCTCCACAGGCTGCAGCCCCTGTCAGTAAAATCTGCTCCTGTGCTTGAAGCACCTTCTCCTCTGATCTCATTGTTACCTCTGTTGGTTTTCACTCTTGTTTCTCCTTTCCTCCTCTGCCTCTCCAGCATTTTTTGTCTTTTCTTGAATATGTTTTCCTAGAGGCACCACTGGCTTGGCTGATGGGCTCAGCTTTGCCCTAAGTGGGTCTGTTGGTTGACATGGCTGTATCCTGCATGGGGCAGCTGAGACCTCTTCCCACAGAGGCCACCCCTGCAGCCTTCCATTGCCAACACCTTGCCACAGGCATGCAATACACCTTCTATGGACTAATGCAGCTGCCATGTCAATGTTGTCATCTCTACTTTTCCACCTTCCAGTCTCATGGGTGGTGTGTAATGGGGATATTTCCTCCTGCTGATGTCCTGAGGTTGGGGCACCCAGCCAGTCATGGAAAGTTTCCTCTGAGCACTTGCTGGCTGCTATTCCTAGTCACTGAATTTAGGCAGTTAAACACTTTCTGAGGGTTTGGCTCTAGATCATTTACAGAAACTTCACCCTTACCAAGAAATTACAAATTATACCCTCTAATGACTTTGGTTCACTCAGGCCTAGGGAGCTCTCCTTTTCATTTTAATAAGGGTTTGCTCAAGTAAAATGAGAAACCTCAATATATGACCTTGTGCTTCTGTTCTTCTTTCAAAATTTCCAGTGAAATGTCCTTATTAGTAGCTGTAGCAAAAGATTTTATTGTCCCTCTGTTGTTAAACTGAGAGGAGAAGCTTGAGAAGTGTCTTTCATTTACTTACCCATTTCCCTTGCAGAGAATAGTGCAGACTTGGATGACTCAGACAAGTATTAGGTTAAATATCTTCGATATTCATTTTTTCAGTTTTCTTTATTTCTTGCAATTAAAAAATAAAAAGCCAGACAGAACCAATCAGAAAAATCCATCCATTTCTGAGTCTGATGGTCAAAGGATTTAAGGATAAAGTGAAAACATAATCAGAATTTCTTGAAATGACATGGACTTCAAAATAAAAAATATTGGGATAACTCTCACTCTGGATCAACAGCAAAGACAAACTTGTTTTCCAGTGAATACCACTGTGATATTATGACTGCTCTTCATAAGACTGAAATATATAGCAAAGTATTATTTTATAGCAGCTCTACTATGTATAACCTTTTTTTTTCTTCCTTTGGTTTTACAGCACTGAGGGTAAGAGACATCATTCAGAAATCCTTAAATTCTAAGTGTTGGAGGGGTTATTCCTGTCGCATGAACACAATTACTGCAGAGCTCACAGTGTGGAAGTGGAGCATAAGGAGCTGCCAGTGGTGAAGACCCATAAGTACATGGTGATAAAAGCATACTATAGTCTAGGGCACTGCAGTGCCAAAGGGAAGAGTCAAGGGCCCTGAATTAGGTGTCTGCCTTGTGATTAAGGTAGGCTTCTAGAGCACAGCAAGCATGGAGCTTAATCTCTTGTATTTGGTGGGGAAATTTAACAAAGGTCTCCCACCTGCTGAGAGAGCATTTTATATAAAATCAGGTTTTTCTATGCTCAGTTCTTCAAAAGAATTGTTCCTGGCTTCCAGATAGACAGAAGCATCTGCATGACACTTCAAGAGAGATGTCAAAAGTCTAGGGAAAAGAGAGGAAAGGAGGCTGTGACGTCTGCTTTCCATTAAAGTGGGGGTTTGTGGGGCTTTTGATGACTATTTCTAGGTGTTTACCAGCTCAATCTTGGTTTTTAAAGACTGATAATACACCTGCCTCTTCCATTGCATTACATTAGCGTCTATGGCTCTGGTATCATGTGGGTGCTACTGATACAGATAGCAGTAGCTTGGAGAACATTAAGAAGGACTACAGAGCCCTGGGAGAGGTGATTAGGGACTCTGGAGCTCAGATAGTTTTTTCATCGATTCTCCAGCATAAAGGGGAGGACCTTAAAAAAGCCAGGCGCATTTGGCAGGTTAATAAATGGTTAGAACGGTGGTGCCGTAGTCAGGGGTTTGGGTATTTAGAACATGGGACTGGATTTGGGAGGCCAGGTCTACTGGAGGCTGGTGAAGGTCTAGGAAAGGGGAAGAGCTGTTTTGGTAGGAGACTTGCCAGGCTGGTCAAGAAAGCTTTAAACTAGATATACTGGGGGAGGGAGGCGTCGATCCATCCCAACACTCCCGGTCGGTTGCCAGCACCTGTAATAAGTGCTTGGAGCGAGGTAGGGATGTTTCAGCTGCTCCAACCATTGAGTCGGCCTCATTTGGAGTCCGGCTCAGATGCCTCTATACAAATGCCCATAGTATGGGAAACAAACAAGAGGAATTGGAGATGTGTGCAAGGCTATGAAGATACGATGGGTTGGGTTGGAACTAGATGATCTTAAGGTCCTTTCCAACCCAAACCATTCTATGATCCTATGATCTACATGAATAACAAAAAGGAAGAGGCCAGTGGTGGGAGAAGGAACAGGGAAAGCAGGTACCTAAAAGCTGCTTGCTGCAATTCTGACATTCGTATGCATGTCCTCTTCACTAAATTTAGTTAGCCTCATTCTCCCAAAACTGAAGCAGAAGCTCAGCCGTATGTTTGAAAAGTGGCCAAAGAAAAGGATCTGAACCATCCCTGGGAGACTGCTATTACCACATAAGCCGTACTCCATTTACAGAGGAAATCTCCCTCTTGTTGGCCCTGTCCCATGTTTCATAAAGGCCCACCACACTGGGAACAGGGAGCTAAACAAGTGATGTCTCGCTCACCCAGCAACTGCAGGGAGGGACCGATTTCCCTGTTTCCTGTGGAGCCCTCCCATAATCACATTGTTGTTTTACCCAGTTAGTGTTTCATGTAAAATGCACACAAAGTCCATGTTCAGGAAGTAGAGTTTGGGCTATATATCAGTCACCATTTCAAAAACATTGTTCTTGGCTTTGCATTCCCCACCCTTCTTATGATTCCATGAAATACGGCTTTGTTTTAATAGAAGGAAATGAATACTTCCCTCCCACGCTCCCTTCTCTTCCATCTTGTAAATAGCTTTTTTTCTGAAGCACTTCTATGGGAAATATAGCACCTCTGAAGTCTGGAGAGAAATACCCCAAGCATTACCTTACAGCCTGAAGAAGTAATGCTGCCACCTCCTACGGCGACTGCTGCTGCACGGAGCTGTGCCTATGTACTGTGTTTGTGTGGCAAGGTCTGGTGGCAGGCGGCTACAGGGGTGGCTCCTGTGAGAACCTGACAGAAGCTCCCTGTGTCAGACAGAGCCAATGCCAGCCAGCCCCAAGATGGACCCTGTCCTTATCTCAATCCACAAGCCTTTCATTATATTTTTTCTCCCCTTTTCAGCTGAGGAGGGGAGTGATAGCACAGCTTTGGTGAGCATTTGCTGTCCAGCCAGGATCAAGCCACCACAGCCTATGAAAGCACCCTAAGGGAAAGTAGTATGAGGAACACTTTGTGGGGTCCTACATAAGACCTTGACAAGACTAAGGACACTTCAGATAGATGAAGAGTCAAAAAAAGGCAAGTCAGGGACCATAACATTAAAAATACAGGTGTCTACAGGCACTGGATGACTCAAAAGATAGTTGGCAGATTTTGTGAAGATTTTGAGTACTGAAGTTTTAGATTTAAGCATATAGACCCCACCTTGGACAAAGGGCACTAATTATGCAAACATGTAGCTGACATTTGCCTTGGGGTTAAGTGCAGAAAGAAGCATAAGAAAGAGGAAGCTTGAAACAATGCCATCTACCTGCTTTGAACATTAAGATGAAGGAAATGCAAGCTTCACTGAGCTTTCTTATTTTACTTAAAAATTTCATTCTATTATCTCTTTTAAAATGTGGCAGTGAAAATAGTAAATGTAGGAGTAAAAAAAGCCAAAAAAAGTGGGGAAAAAAGCCCCATATAAGTCCAGAGCCTAAATCAGAAGTGCCCAGTTATTACTGTCTACAGCTTGTAGATCTGTGTGTATAAAAGATAGGTAGATGCACAAATGGACTGATTTAAACATGTTTGTAGAGCTATAAATACAGATGAATTTGTTAGAATTTGCACTTTTAATTTCCTAACTATGAAGCTGTGACTTTTTATTGTTGCCTGTTTAGCTAAGATACAGGACAGTTTTCTCTATGTGCTATATTACCTGTTGGCCACCATCATCGTGAAGCTCTGAATGGATAAAGAGTCCACGGAATATTATAAAGGAAATGTCATAAAGAATATAGGTCAATGTAAGCAGCACAGGTGTCCCAGCAGCTAAGGTGCAGCATGTTCATTAAGTCTCTAGGTTATATGTTCCCTGCTTCTTCAATTTAAATGGCTGGATGGCTGCACACAAAGAGCTGTGGTCAACAGCTCAATTTTCCAGTTGGAAAACAGTAATGAGTGGTGTCCCTCAGGGATCGGTGTTGGGACCTGTGTTGTTTAACATCTTTGTCGGTGACATGGACAGTGGGATTGAGTGCGCCCTCAGCAAGTTTGCTGACAACACTAAGCTGAGTGGTTTGGTTGATACGCTGGAGGGAAGGGACCAGAGGAACCTTGTGAGGTGGGCCTATGCCAACCTCATGA
>NW_009943695.1:0-9661 GCF_000696875.1 Nestor notabilis
GATTTCATCAGGTCCCATGGACTTGTGCACCCAACACATTTCTCACACATTTTTCTCAGGTACTTGAAGTAAATTCACTGTATCACCAACGTTCCTGCAAGTACTTTAAAATACTAGACAGGATTAGAACAGTATTTCTCGAGTGAAGGTTTTACCTATCACTTGTATTACAAGTTCTTAGAGCAGTCCAAGTGCAACCAGCTTCACAACTCTGGCTTCTCAAAAAAAAACCCGAAGCACAACACACAAGCTTGCTTTTATTTTTATTTCTTTTTATACACTGTTAAGCGATTCCAACAGTTTTCCTTAGATAGGACATTTATACCATGACTGTCTTGAATTAAGAGTGATGGGTGGCAGTCTATCTTACACAGAGGTTACAACTTAGGACTAGCTGGAAATTAGTACAATACAGTCATCACCTCATAAGGTATCATTCCCACCGTCATGTCCCACCCTACACCCTCCCCCAAACTGAAACAGCACAGTTAATTTTCAATTATCCAAGGCCAGTAAAGGGGGCAGATAATCAAGAAAAAACCCACAGGGATAATACATATATTATGCTACAGAAGAACAGTAAAGAATATAACTGATGCCAAAGAGGTCAGTTCATTGACTATGAACAGACATAAACTTCTCTACTAACACTGACCTCAGATCAGACAGCACTGCATAAAAGTAACTCTCCTGCTCTCTGACCTGAGCTTGCTCACAGGAAGCCAATTTGGGCACTTACAGAGCAGTTAATACATAACCCGAAGAATAAAATACAAATAAATTAACCTTAGCAGAAACCACATCTTGGAGAATAAACAGAAATAATACGGAAAGCTTTTTACTTAAAGCTATTGTATGATGATACCTCTAATGATTACAAATTGCCAGTGTAACATTAAAACCAGTATCTATTCTCAAGACAGTTGGCTGGATGTGTAAGGGAAAGCTCATCCCCTGCTTTAAAATGTAGTGAAATAGTCTCAAAACTCATCATCTTTCTGTCATCAGGTTCTGTATTTGTTAATCTAATTAATAATTTGATTACAACAAAATATCATCCATTCATGGTCAGTTAAGATAATTTGGCTGTGCTGGTTCTCTAGACCGTATAAAGGTGCCATCTCCCTCAGCCACCTGCAAGATACTGTATTTTCTTTACACTATCATTGTT
Organism: Nestor notabilis; assembly: GCF_000696875.1. NCBI lineage: Eukaryota > Metazoa > Chordata > Aves > Psittaciformes > Psittacidae > Nestor > Nestor notabilis. The sequence continues at coordinate 1,172 of NW_009943695.1, forward strand.
AAATTTCTAGTACTTAAGTACTATTCAGAATTACACTAGCTGGATATGAATCCAAATTTTCCTTTCCACATCCCCAGTAAGATCAATGGCCTCAACTCCAGGTTAGTTAATAGCAAAGAAAACCTCTGATGAGAGAGGTGAGCTATATGCTATGCTTGTGAAAGTATTCCACATCCATTTTTCTGACTAATGTGAATATATTTACTAGAACAAACTTTAATATTCTTTAAAACCTAAGTGCTAAAAACCTGTACTGCACAGTACACATTAACTGTGGGTAGGAGCTGTAAGGATAAATTACAATCTCATGGATTTGTAGTGTATGGACAGATAGCCACAGCCTCAAAGAACACAGAGAAATTTGCAAAATAATTTTATATGAAAACTCAGAAGTCATTACACAACAAACAAGGGTTTTAAGACACTTACTTCAAAGTCTCTCTAATTATATTTAAGTATGTAAGCCTTCTTAAAAGGAACCTTTAAGTTTTGTTTTATAGTTCTGTGCCTGCTATTACACAACTGCACTCACAGTAAAATTTACATACTAATTACTTGCCTGTGCCTGAATAGCAGGTATTTAAAAATCTATCCTAGAATGGTAGAAACAGCAATGAAGGGATAAAGACAACAAGAGAACTAAAAAGTGTTGCTCTTCTGGGTCCTATTTACAGACTTGCAACTGTTTAGTTTTGGACTCTGCACAAGTCTTTGCTTGAGGATTAGTGTTCAGAAATTAAATTACATTACAAAGGTTGAGTTATTTTATGTGTTCTATCAGAATAGTGATGGGCTGTTTTTGAGGTGTTATTTAGTGTTAAAAATTATCAATAGGTGTATTTTTGATAGGTTATATTCGATGTTGAACAGTAATATATTTAAAAGTACATAAAATGTTTTAAATTCCAAGTCATATTTTAAGGCAATGCCAACACAGTATCAATTTTGAGTCTCTTCTTTTGTTAATTATAAAATAAAATTGACACTGGGGTAAAACTAATCTAATTTATAATCAAATAATTCCTTAGGAAATGCAAATTCATAATTTCATTAATCTGGGTTATATTTTAAAAAATAACACGTATTAGAGCAATGCATTAGCTCACCATAGTGAATTACAAATTATTTGCCATAACCACAGATAAAAACTCCCACTAATGAAAGCAAATATTCAACTATTTTTATAGACATGTTTTCAGAAACAGATGTCTTGATCCATCAGTTACCATCCAGGATAATTCAGGCACTCAAATGTAGGAATCAGCATTGTTCTGGATCTTCAGAGAAACATGTGCTTGTATTAACTTGCATTTTCATTTCAGCATTTTGTCAGTTCAGGTATGTACATATATGTCCTAGTGTGTAGAATAATCACTGGAGCCTAGATCAGACACCTTCAGTGAAAGGTCATTTTTCTACCTGTGAGCAGCACGACAAGGAACAGATGTGCAGTCTTTATGAGAAGAATCTTACAACTGATTAATTTTTCCTCTTTTTTTTTTTTAAACTTAATTCTTTGCCTGTTAAGACATAATACTTTATAGTTATGAGCATCATTCACTAAAACAGTCGCTTGGGGTTTTTGTTTTAGTAAACAAGAAATCACAGGTCTGTTAGTAGCTATTTCCATGTAGTTAAATAGACGTCTTCTCTTGGCTTTGTCTCCCCTCACTGTGTTATTTTCACACTTCTGGTTTCAGCACTTTCTTACTCTTATCTCTTCCATTCCAATTAATATGTTTTTTTATTAGCAGTAAAACCAAGAAGCTACATATTAGTTTATATTTGAACTTTCCCACCTATAATAATAAAAATAATGGTATTTATTTACATTAGCTTGCTGCATGAAACTTCTTTGTCATGAGATGGTAGTAACTGTTGGTGTGTCTTTCAGTATCATCTCAGATAAACTAAGCAGAGGGGGAGAAAGTCACAGAAATCTTTGACTGTTTTAGGACAGCTTTACCTTAGAAGAGGAAGCACACATAAATTTCTATATAACATAATGAACATAAAAGCTAATCTTTCTACTAATGCTAAATTTTGCATTAGTCCTAGCACTCACTTAAGTTCCAGCTATAGCTATTGCACATGTTCTCAGCAGTAATGTCTCTGTCACTGTATTTGTTAGGACACACTAGGCAACAAGATACAAATACAGTGTACAAATCTTACTGTATCATTAATTCCTATGATACCCTTGAGTGTCTGATGCTGTCAGTTCTGCTAGTACATTTCCCTGGTTGTGATGAGAAACCTATCCCCATACTTCAATGTCAAGAGGGTAAGGCAGCTGTGAAGAAGTACATAAAACTTTAGAAATAACTTGGAGAAATTACTCCAGATAAAGTTTTTGGGATAATATCTGCAAACTATTTTACAAAGGACCTCTCCAGAAAACCTGCTGCCAAGGGAATTGCGCCTGCTGGAATTGACAGTGGAGAAATTGAAAATCTAGGTCATCAGACGCTTCGCTCCAGCACAACTGGTAGAATTGAGACCCCCAGAGAGCAACCATAGTTCTTAAGACTTTCCTCTAAAGAATACTGTAACTTTGAAATGATGGGATAAAGACTATGGTTTCCTTACAAAAACTGTCTAGGTTTTACACAAAAATAATTCAAAGAAAAGACACTACTGCTATAATTTCAGCCAGTACATGAGCAGTAAAAGCCAACACACACACTTTAATTAAGCACCTCCATTCCTAGCAAAAGAGCTAAATAAAAAATACTGAACATCATCTTTCACTAAGAACTACAGTACAGCATTCCTGAAAAAGGCTACTTTACTGAAGCATTAATTTTAGGCCCATAATGTTAATTATTTTCCATGATACTCTGAAGAGAAAAATTACATGCTTTAAGGAATATAAACATTAACAAGAAAAAGGAAAAAAAATACACAAATGCTGGGCAAACTGAAAACATGAACTTCAATTCAGAATTAAATTATTCTTTAACCACAGAGAGAAACTATTGAGAAGAGTATTTTTCATTTTCAAATGAAGATGGACACAGCCCTGGAAAACATGCTGGAATTAAAATTACTGGACTTAATGTAAAGGTAAGTAGGTTAAGTTTAACAACTCATTGTTTACAGGTCAAACTGTATGATCTGATGAACTGTTCTGTCTTCCATTGTAGGAATACAAAACCACAGGTAAGTTCTCAGCAGGTGTATTTACTTTCCTCTTAAACATTAAATACTACTATATTTTATCAGTGTAAGAAATTCTGTGCCTCTATACTGTGTTGTTTATTCAGTCATTATCTCACTGTGTTTTCACACAGGCAGTCTCCTTTCTAAGGATTTTGGTTTGGAGCCATAAAACTATGTGTCTGCCCTCTGGTGGTCAAATTCACCTTTAGATGTTCCCACATTCTTACCTTTTCTAAGTTAAAAATGCACTTCATGCAACTATCACCTACAAGGTCTAACAGTTAATTTAGCTTTCTACCCTTGCTTTCCAGATATGTAACTGCTTCATGCAATCGCATCATGCAGAAATAGCCTACACATAATTTAAGATGTTCCTTGCTTTGTCCATACCTAGACACCAATTTTTAAAGCACTCAAACTACAGGAAAGCAGAAAACTTGCAAAAATTCCCCACTTGAAATTTCAATTTATGTTGACATTATATGCTTGGTACTGTCTGGGAGAAGATGTTAGACCATGTAATGCACTGAAATGTTGGCTGTTAGATTCCAAGTTCCATAAATACATGAAATGCTTCTGAGGGAAAAGGTGTCAGAGGTGTACTACATAGAAATTTCTATGATTGTATATCAAGATTGCCATAGATAAAAACATTCAATAATGAAGGAGCAGGGTCTGTAGTCCAATTACTGGCATTGTTCATCTGAAAGCCATGTGACAGGGGAGCAGTCATGCAGCTTCCTTACTTACTTTGTATTACATATATATATATCCAGGAAAAAGTTAGAGAAAACTGTTTCCCAACTCTAAGCCTTCATTGTCAGAGAAGCAGTGGGTAGAATTTTCTCTCCCTATTATTTGATGCTTTTAAAAACAGTAGGTCATGTGAAAAACACACAGACAATCTTCAGGAGGATTCAAAATACACTTGGTTGTAGATCACTCACATCAGATTTGTTGTTTGGTTTACATGTCTAACCAAAAACCAGCTCATGAGTAGAAGAAAGCAAGCCAAGCTATACATAAGGTATGTACAGCTCCAAGTACAAAGGGTAGGTTCCTTCACACCTCCACAGATGTCCCAAACATCCTTGTAGTATTACTTGGATTGGGTTGCAGTAACAGCGATAATAGTTCTCACCTTTCACCATATCCTAATCAAACCTATGCCTAGGAAAGAATAATGACACCTACAATAGAAAGAAGAGCTCAGAAAACTGGATTCTCTGCAACAGCCTCAAGAACATATGCTCCCCCTTTCGTGTTCATTGCCAAGATAGGGAATATCTTTGGGTATCTCTGAACTTCACTATAAATAATAAGTAAATACAGTGGCAAACGGAAGTAGAAATCTTATATCTGCTGAAAAGACCAAGTACTTTCCAACACCTCCAGTCACAAGGGCTCTTGGCTGCATGCATGACTTAAATACTTGATCATTGCAATAATGAAATGATTTCCCTGCACTCCAGAGACAGTAACAACTTCCTCAAAAAGTGACAGGACTCTGCAACACACCATGATGCTGACTCCAGCTTTTAGTGTCACTCAGATCTCCATTCACAATGTGGAAAATGGGTTGCTGTTATGTCCTGAACTGATTTAACAAACAAACCTAATTACACTGGAACCATCAAATTGCTCATAACTGAAAATGCTCACCATCCATGGAGAACACAACTCTTCACAGCAGCCAGACCCAGAACACAAAACTTACTACTCCAAGACTCAGGAATGACTAGAGGTGTCAGTTTATCCAACCCTGCATGCAAAACCTCAATTTCTTTTCTCTTTTAATGCAGAGCTCCCCTGTTGTACTTACTCAAGTACTGCACAATTTTAAAAAGATGGGAAAGGAATATAGTTCCCTTCTCTGAGCTTCAGTAAGAAATCCTGATTCAGAACAGATTACAAACAACTAAAATGGCTAGCTCAGCCCATTAACATATCATCTCATCCAAGGCAAGAATCAGATTTTGATTGATTGTGGCCATGTAACAATTGCAACAAAATTACCAAATGCAGCTGAGCTGACAACGAAAAATACCTTCCATTTTCAAGAATAGAGCAGCAGCTCAAGGGGATTAAACTTCCTATTGTGTACTTAGTTTGTCTGGACACCACAGCATTAGCCTACAGGTAGGGGGGGCTTAGTGGAGGGACCCACAGATTCCAGCTTATTCTGAGTGGCAGTAACCAAGTCACTAAACCTGTTTATCCCACCCAAGGAACAGCCATGGCCAAGCTTCTCTCTCCCTGATATCATCTGACTATTGTAATGGAGGGTACATCAAGCATCTCCTGCATTTTGATTCCCCTAGAGATGTGAACAGCAGCAGGGTATGAAGCCCCACTTTTTAGTCCTTCTAAACACTGGAGGAGTAGTGAAGAGGACTGTCTATCGTGTTACAAAGGGTAACTTGTGGTGTACTGATGAACAACATTGAATTCTTAAATACTCTTGAAAAGCCCTTTAAATGACAGAACATATGCCATGAATATAGCAGGGGTATGTAATGTTTTCCTTCAAATTGCTTGACTTGATAACTAAAAAAAAAAATAAATAAATAAATAAAAAAATTAAGGGGGGGAGGAACCTTCCCCAATAGTAAGACAAATTCTTGTTTCTCTTCTGCTCCCCTTCAAGAAACTAATTTCCTTACTCTTGACATGCTCTTCAGAATTCTTCCCTCCCTCAGGACTGGTTGCCCCTTCCAGCTCACACTGAGGAGCTATCCCCTGCTTCATCCCACACACTTTTACACAAGAGCTGTACATACATTCCCTCTCAACCTATTCTACTTAGAGCTCCCAAGCCTGTGGCCTTTTCTCTTTAAGATTTCCAGTGACTTTTATTCCCAAGTTCCCCACTACTACCACTTCTTTCTAATGCAAAAGCAGATAACACATTTTGTTCTTCATCAATCTCTTCATACAGTGGTCGTTCTCATGGATTTTTTTTTCTATAATTCATTATCCTCAGCCTCTTTGAGTTTTGTCCATTCCTATTACCGTGCCCATGCTATACTATTCAATGGGATTACTTCCCCTTACTGGCCTTTGTGCCAGACAGTTAACTCTCCACCAGCAGAACTGCTCAAACTCCAACTCTTGTACAAAAGCTGTCTTTTGCGCTGACTATATTCAATGCCTTCACATACACAGACACGCATGGAGCCCTACAGTGTTGTGACATTGTAAAGGCAACTCCTTTACATGAACCCTCAGAATTAAGTTGGACAAACACAGCAGCACTGAAAACATGGGAAAAGGAAAGTTAGAAGTGAGAGGCAGAATTCAGAAAGAATCTGTACTCATCTATAAACACCATCAGCTCCTCACTTAGGTAACAGGCTAAAGGAAAATAGTATGTTAATATTTTGGATGGCTGTCCAGAAAAGCCTAAGTAGTGGCCAAAGACTAATGTATGAAAAACTTCATACAACCAGGAAGCTGTGGGTCAACTTTTTTTTAACTCAAACAAGCTGTTAAACAGTAAAAATTACATACTTAAAACCAGACGAAATTAAAAGGTCATACATACCTAATGGTGCAGATGAAGTATCAGGACAACTCTTATTCCCACTGGGATGGATCAAAATTCAGCAGTCTTATATGAGTATTCACAGAATTAGAGAGACTACATTCATACTGATTCTGTCCAATTTAATTGACAATTTAGACAGCTATTTCCTTTCTAATGCCAGTGGTTTTTAAAGTTACCATGTCCTCATAAATTGAACTGGCCTTTTTTTTGTCGCTTGGCTATTTTTGCGCATCTGAGATGCTCTGCATGAAATGCTGCTTTTTATATGAAGTTTAGCTGCTTAAAGTAGAATGGGGGTACTGTGAACTCTTACAGAAACATTTTATAATTCAAGCTGTTATGCTTCCATACTAAAAAGTTAACAAGGGGAAAGCTGTAATCGCATTATGAATTGAGCCGTTTCAAAACAGAAACAGTGTAGGAAAACAGTGTATTCACAAAACGAATACTAAGATACATTTATCCTGATTCATACAGCAAACCAAAAAAAATTGAAAGCTTTTAAACAACAGTTAATAGAGGATCCAGATGAACATTTCTGTACTTATTCAACATCTACTAGAAGGGAGAAGCTAAAGAGCAACCCAGAGGAGTATTTGCAATGCAATTAGGCTAGACAAGTAAGTCTGAATGTATGCCAGCTGCAGGGGTCTGCCCTTGATTCACACTATCAAATGTGTAGTGTGTCACACAGCATCTAGCGTCAGTATCTCCAGTATTATAAGTCTCATCAGATATGTACTTGTTTACCGAGCATCTTAATCAGGGTCTGAACACATATCTAGCTCTACCTTCTAGCAGTCTCTATGCCAGTCCATCACCATCTGTCAGTTAAAGCTTCCACAGATAGGAAAAAATCAATTCAAACAAATGCATTCGACACTCAAACTAAGCTATCATTCACATTTCAATATAAGACTCGAATTCCTTTTCAGTGTTCTTCAACTTTGACCCAGCTCTACCCCCTCCTTCTACTGAAAAGGGCAAAGACAACAGCCCAGCAAGTGGGACAGGCAAAACAGACCTCCTTTGTTCACTTTTTCCCTTTCAGTTTTCTATTGAGGTAAATAGCTGAAAGCTCAGCCAGTCTCCAGTAGCTCAGAAGAAAGCAATATAGCCAGCTTGCAACTATCCTTTCCTGGTTAACAAACAGTAGGACAAAACTTATGGTGCATCATGTTAATCTTATTATTGGAGATTAACTCTTTACAAAGGCCCTTAACATTGTATTTACAAGACAACATTCATAAATGTGTAAGTTACAGTATCTATAATGCTAAACTGAACAGGCAATACACATACTCACCAATTCAAAATGCAACAAATTATCACTGTGGAGAAAGTATAACTGAATTTTTTGAATACTATCAGCCCACTCAGGAAGGCAAAATCATATTCCTTGCATACTGCCCAGCACACAACCTCCTACATTATTGCCTCAGCTTACATTACCAAGATACATTTTCTCTGTATGGCTTCCCATTTTACCAACTCAGTTCATGAAACGTAACAAAATGAACATATCCAGTGAAAACTGAATAGCGCAGTTTTACTGTACTGTTCCAACATAATGGAAGGTAAGTAATTGCAATTCAAGGTGATTTGGGACAAATGAGTAAAACTACAGACTAACAGCAATTCCACAGCCGCAGGCAAGACAGATTTAATTTTTAGGCTGATTGAGCTATTTGAGCTGTGCAATAATCCATTAACAAAACCCCAAACCCTTAGTGTATTCAAGATGTTTTATGTCCAGCTACCATGGAGAGTCATTTCCCTAC
>NW_009943695.1:9692-11769 GCF_000696875.1 Nestor notabilis
CATTACCTTTTGCTGACTTGAAATTGGAATCCTCAAACCAATAAAATCTGTCAATTAGAGAGACATCTCATTAACCCCAAGAAACTCTAACTTGGTTACTTAAGCTTCTGCCATCACCTTTTTGAGCACTAGAGAGAAACACCAAAGCACAGCAAGCTAACAGGAGGCATCAGAAAGCATTTACTGGGATTTGTTATTTCATTTCCTGAAAATAAAAGCCATTCTAAAAAAACTAATCTTCTTATTAAAACCCTTCTTAGCAAACAAGCTGTGGTATATGTGATAAATATTATGCCTTCTGCAAGAAGATAAGGAATGATAACTCAGATTCTGGTCATCTCATTCACCTTGAACATTATTACTTCTAAGTATTTTTACCGTGGCCAGTAAGGCTAATTACAGAACCAAGATACCAATTCAAGTATGATTAACTGTGGATATATTCTGCGAGTTGCGAAAAGGGTTTTAGCTCCATCATTAACACCAGCTGGTACACACTACCCCGTCATCTGATGTGGTCACACAGCTGTACAATTTTCCATTAGCTACACTGCCTTTGCACAATCCAGAATGTGAATTCATTCCATGGATCCTGAGTTTTGTCAGCATGAGCAGTTTTCTGGTTTTGCTTCTTCACATTTGATATTCTCAGAAAACAACACTGTCCCAATTCTGGACCAATACAGTCTGACAGCTAATTTTAGACAACCAAAACAATTTCACAGGGCTTCGACATTCAAATAAGTGACTTCCACTGAGTATCAAACTCTTTAGCAACTCTAATCACTTGCTTTGCAATTCCTATTCAAAAACAAGGACAACCATCACCTACACAAATCCCTGAGATATATTCATATTAAATAGTAAGATCAAACAGATTAGACAAATATTAAAAACATGCTGCACCTGTAAGTCAGTTTTCTGACTTCTAGGTCCTTCGAGCTAATATGTAACACTAGAGTTGTACCACTCTTCCCAGTGATATCCTTTGCCAAAGATATCAGCAAGATGCATCTCTTGGCATATACACTGCTCTCAAACTCAAAATGAAGTCCAAATGCCTTGATGTTGTACAGTGACCTACTCTATGCACAGTCCATATAATTATTATCCATAAATTACCACACCTATTATGTAAAATTATGGAAGAAGTCAAAATTATTAATACTGCACCTGTTAGATGCAATGAAGCTTTCAAGGTTTCATCTACCCTTTTTGTAAGATACTTAATTAAGAATCAAAATGTATACTAATGCTCAGAGAAAGAAACATGCAAAGGCAGGGAACATTAGAAAAAAAAAAGAAACCGAGGTGGTTAATACTAGCTTCTTGATTCGGTCAGAGGTTGTTTTAAATAAACAGCAAAAAAAATGGACCTTTATGGATTAAAGAATGTCTTTCCATGATCTATAGGTTCCCCAGTGGAGTTACAGATCACATTTTCCATTGTTTTACCTAAGTAAACAGCTAAGAAACAGCATTCCTTTCACAGAGTACTTGTCAATACAGAACAGCCTTATTGACTCGGTCGAAGCCCACTACGATCTTAAATATTTAAACAGCTTGGCATTATTAATCGGGTGCTGTTTACACTGAAGACTCCGAAGCCTTGGTTTAAACACGTTTCAGACTTCAAAACTAACACACCTATGCCGAAGAGTTCCGCAGTAGCTGAATGCTTACTTAATTACTACTTTATATCCAAACAGCAAGTGCATTCGCTGCTCAGAGCCCACCGCAATTTTCCGCATTAATCTCCATCAAGAGAGAGGAAGCAAAACACAGGCAAATAGGAACAGCTCGGGATCCAGACACATTTCAGCTGGTTTACCCCTAAATAAAACTGGCGTTGCTGCAAGCAGCAAAGCGCAGAAGGAGCAAACAAACAAGAAAACCAAATCCCGACAGAGCAGACAAACAAACGTGCCGAAGCCGGAACGCGGATCCCGGCACTTCAGCACAGACAGCTCCTTCCCCTCACACGCCGCCCTCGCCCCCGCCGGCCAGCGCACGAAATGGCGACCTACGCGCTGAGGGATGTGGGCGCGTCGCAGTCGCGGAGCGTCTCCGCCCGGCC
>NW_009943696.1:0-14913 GCF_000696875.1 Nestor notabilis
CTGAGTCCGCCCTCGTTAGCACGAGTCCTGGAGCCCTTTATGCCAGCCCCAAAGCGAGAACCACCCCCGCCACAGGGAGGACCTTGGGAATCAGCCCGTTCACTCTTGCCCGTAATGACGACAAGGAGCCCTACGCGCGCACACACACACATACAGGCCAGCACCCCCAAGCCAGCCCAGCGTGTGCCCACGAGGCTCGCTGCCTCCCTCATCCCTGCCTCCCTCATCCCTGCCTCCCTCATCCCTGCCTCCCAGCCATGAGCTCTGGGGGATTTTGGGTCCATTTGGCTTCTTCTTCGGGCCTTCCCAGCTCCTCCATCCAGGGATGCACAAGCAGCTCCCCAGGCATACAGGGCCTCAGTGCGCGGGAGGAGAGCAGAGCCATCTGGGGAGACTCAGCATCTCCAAACACAAGAAGATCCAGTCTCCGCTTGTGATCCAGCAAGCGCTGAAAGTCGAGAAATTAAAATAATAGCTAGATATGCTTTCAGGAGAGCTATTCCGCCATGTAATTATAACACGTATTATCCTCCCTGTGAAAATACGTTATATTGAATCAATTCCCTCTTTGAGCAGGGCTATTCATACTATTCATTTGTTTCAGTTCAAACATTTTTAGCTCATGGATCTGGCAGGTTCTTGTGCAGCTTTGTGTGTTCTCTGCAGCTTATTTATCTGCTTTCTGTGTTGCAATCTAGGCCAGCGATAAGAATAAAACCATTATAGATTTGTGAGCAGCACTTAGATTTTTCAAAGATAATTTAATCAAAGCTATTAGTAAGTCAGGAAGAAAGATGGCTTTTTATTCAGCACCAAGGAAAAAGAATACAAAAAGGAGGCCTCATTCTTCTCAGAAAATGTTTTAACCACCTCAAGTCACTCACGAGGACTTGAAAGGAGGACGATGTTTTTGCTGAGGAAGAGATCCATCTTGAAACAGCCGACTTCAAAAGGTGGGTGTTTTGGCACTGCCTTCAAGAAGATACTATTAAGCAGTTCTGACCTCCCCATTTACATCCTTTGCTATTTTTTTTTTCCCTTTACAGAGGAAAAACACTTTTGTGATTCAGGGAAACCCGTGAATACTTTGCCGGAACATAAATTTCACCCGGCGATGTTGGGAACACAAGGAGAGCCTTAATCTGCTAATGAATGAGCTCTGCAAAGTGAGACCAGCTCTGCTTCCACATCCAGAGGGATTGAATTGCAAAAAGGAAGCTGGCAGAGGGAGATTTGTAAAAGTCCTTCTGCTTTAGCACGAATAAATAATGCATTGGCAGAGTCCGGGGTGGCCACGGGCAGCTCCTTCCCCTGCAGCACCGGGGAGCCCACCCGAAGTTGCTCTTTAAGATGATGGTGTACCTTTAATTTAACCTCGTTATTTGGGAAGCTGGCAATCAGAGCGCTGAGCATTTCCATCTCTCATCCTGACAAACGCACGCTGTAATTCTTGGACCAAAATGTCAGTGTGCTCTGGAAATGACTGACCCTCAGAATGAGAAAGATTTCCAAGGGATTAAAACCGGGCCATTACTCTCCTCCTTAAATGCATTCAAGGCTCTGAAAGCCCTATCTGCTTTCCTTCCTTTTGTACCAAAAGTTATTGACTTATCAAGGTTAAAATACATTCAGTATGGCCCAATAAAACAGGGATATCTCCGCATTCGTGCTGTCATTTGCAGGTCCGTTTTCATGGCAACAGGGCTCTTTTCTGCACATTAAACGGTTCAGTTGTGCAAAGTTCAGACATTACATAAACAGAGAGGTAACAACAACGAAAGAAAAAATCAATGAGCTCATAGGCATGGAAAAAGGAGATAGCATTGATCGGGGCCGGCATCGATATTTGGGATCGCTGCCTCCTGCCCTGCACGCAGCCCTCCTGCATTGGCAACGGGGACACAAAGAGATGCTGAAGGACACGGTGGGGGGACGGTGCCTTCACCCCCTGCCAGCTCCTGCCCATCATTAATATCACCATTGCACAGCCAGGGGTGGAGGGGATGGGTGCTAACGAAGGTGTAGGCATGCTCAGTTTCGGCTAACAACCCCAGTCCCTATTCCACAGCAAATCCCGGGAGGTTTTCCCAGCTGTTTCCAGATGCAGTTCCCCAAGGGGCACTGCTGGGATGAGGGTCTAGAGAGGCAGCTCCCTGCGGGCAAGGACAGGCACATGGGGGACATGCACATGCTGAGCACTGTTGTGGCGGTGCTGGTACCGTGCCGCAGTGGCGCAGGCAGCACGGTGGGTGCAGGGTGTTTGGGCCAGCGACTTTGATGCTGATGGGACATGTCAAGCTTTTTGCTTCCCAGTCAAAGGGGTGAGCGAGATTCCGGTGTTAAAACGCTCGTTAGAGGAGAGGCACCAACATCTGTTGGGAAAGCAAATGGAGAGCGCAGAGCAGCGAGAGGCGGCCACGGGCAGCCAGGCGTGAAGCAGAAGGAGGAGGAGGAAGGGGGTCTTTCCAAGCTGCTGCTGTGGCACAGAGGATCTGCTGCCCCTCGCCCCATGGCCTGCCTTGCTCCTCGATCCCAAATCTCACCGAGTGAGAGTAGGGTTTGCCCAAGGTGAGAAACTGGTCCCGTACGGCTCCTTGTCAGGGTCCCTGAAGCCAGAAGCACCTCAAGTGCTGGACCTGGGGGGCACAGAAGGCAGGCGGCTGGTCTGGGCACAGAAAGCTCCTCTCTGGGCAAAGAGCCATGTCCCAGGAGCATCCTCCTCACTGTGCCCCTGGGCAGCGTTCAGGGTGCGGCAGGGGTCAGGGAGGCAGAAGCTCCAGCGCTCTGTGGTCGCTTCCCCCATCTCCAGTTTATTTATAGATTCAGCAAGTTATTCAGCTGAAACAAATCTCTGTTGCAGTCAGGACCCGGGGCCAGCGGCAGCCTGCGCTATCTCCATACATGAGGCAGCGTGTTTTCTGGAGGGGCATCATCAGCCCAGCACAGACAACCCAGCATTCACAGGCTGCAGGAGGAAAGGGTCTGCCTGGGCAGGGTGATGGTGCCCAGGGTGCAGGCAGGGACACAAGAGCCACCCTAAGAGCAAGCCAGGACCAACAGTGCATGGCACAGATAAAACCATGCAGGGTTGGGGTGGGCTGGCCAGGGTGTGAGGGGCTGGCTGGGTGCACCCTGAACCCCAGCACCGACCACAGCCCCCATTGATAGCAATGCTGGGAGAGAGTGCTCATCATCGGCCTGAGTCTGTTTTTATTCCTGCTTAAAAATATCCCATCCAGGTCACTGGCACATGATGGATCGTGGCTCCTGTGACTTCCCCCAGGGTCTTCCCTGCTTCCAGACAAGGAGCAGAGTCAGGATTCCTGTGAGAGCCCCCCGTACCCTTCCCATCCCATAACAGCACCAAGGGGACATCACAGCACCCGCAGCGTGGGGCTGCAAGAAATATGCACAGCCCAGCATGGTCCCACTGTGTCCCAGCATCAGCCAGGGAGCATCCCTGTATCCTCGCTTTGCCCTGTCCCCACACTCAGTTCCCTGCCAGTGATGGGGCAGATCCTGTGCCTTTTCTTTCTTCTTCATCTGTATTGTGTGGAAAATTCAACCTTGCTCAAAAGCAGGGCCAAAAGCCCTTGTGATGGGGACAGGAACACAAGGAAAAGCGGATTCCAGCCTGCAGTGCATTTTCTAAGCCCTATTAGTCACGAGGCTCTGATGCCACTGGAGATATGGGGCTGAGTGACAGGTGATTTGGTTTTATCTCACCTGGGAATGTTTCATATCCGGCACGGGGCCATTTCACAGCCTCTTTGTGTGGAGTGCTCAGCAGCATCGCTGGGGAGAGCCACAGGCGGGGGGGGGGGGCAGGGGACCTCCGCGCCCCAGGGCCCAGGGCCCCCCAGGCCTCCCCAGCCACCGCAGAGCAGCAGCGGGTACTGTCCCCCTCTCCCATAGGCATCACATCCTCTGTGATGGTCCCCAGGGCACCTTCCAGCCCCCAGAGCCCCATGGAGCCAGGCTACCTCCTCCTTCGGAGCTCAGAGCTCCATCACCGGGACTCACCAGCTCCTTGGCCAAAACCTTTTGGCTTTGTGAGGTGATGATCATGAGGAGATGATCAGGGCCGGGTGTGATGCTGTTTCTGGGTTCTCTCCCACCCCATCCCTGTGTGCACTGTTATGTACCTCACTCCTGCATAGAATTTTTTATTTCCTTTCCATTGCTCTGCAACGAGTTTCCTTCTCCCCCACATCACTCGATTACGATGCTTAATTGCGTTTGCCGGGCGGAGCTGGCCTGAGCTGTCAGCCTGGATTACAGGGTGTTCTCCACCGAGTGGGGCAGCCCCAGGGGAGCGCCTGTCTGTGGGCAGCTGGGCTGTGAGCCGGGCTGCAGGAGCGGAATCAGAGCAAGCAGGAGATTCCCAGGAGATCTTCACCTTTAACTTCTCTGCTTCTTTCCCCTCCAAATCTGCTGACATTTGGAAAAGGGGAATCAGTGCAATTTGCTTGTTTCAGCAAGTTCCCCTTCTCCCCTGTGTTGCTCCCAGCTCCGTATGGCTCTGCTGAGCTGCCAGTGGACCCAGCACTGTGAGGGCACCAACTGGGGGGGAAGAGGGATGCGAATGATCCCTGAGCCCACTGTGGCGGGACAGCCCATTGCCCATGGCACTGAGCAGTGCCTGATGGCTCCAACTGAGTGGGACCAGAGCCCCCCGCCAGAGCCAGCTCAGCTCCCCATCCTCTCAGCCAGGGAAGCACCTGATTCCATCCTCCTGCCAGTCACGAATGTGAACTGATTTATTAAAAATGCATCAAGCCCGTTGCCGGTGTCGTTGCTCTGATAAGAGCATCGTCTCCCGCGACAGCCGCGCTCCGCTCGTGTCTGTGTTCCCCTCACTCAGCCGGCTCCCGCCGTGGCACCCGCACAGGGGGGGAAGGATCCCCACACTCTGCTTGTTCGTTTACATCAGGCTGCTACAAGCAAACGCACTGAGGCTCTGGGAGGCATCACAGCTGAGCTGAGACCTCCAGGAAGGCAGCACCATGTCGCAGCCAGACCAGAGCCGCACTGGCAAAGCGATGGGCAAAGCCCTTATCCCTGGTCCAGCCTGGCCGTGGCACCAGGCTCTGCTCGTCCCATCCCATCTGACCCCAGCAGCATTGTGGTCCCTTCTCCCCCTGGGATCAGGGGGTCCCTTCCCAAGGAGTAGTGCCCGCTGACCCGCAGCGCCCAGGGAAGATTAATGGAGATGTATAGAGCATATGAGTGGCTCCATCCCTGCATGATGTATTCCAGCCCACAGCCGTAAATCCGGTTATGGAGCAGAGACACCGGCTGCCCCGGCGCAGCAGAGGTCAGCGGGGCAGGCGAGGGAGCAGCACGGGGCCGGGATTGATCCATGGCCTCGCTGTCTCCCAGCATTTTCCCAATGGTGTTTTTCTTAAGGAGCTCCAGCTTCCAGCAGGATTTATTAGGGTGAAGTTGCAAAGAAAGTGAAAGGGGTGGAAAACTGCCTCTGTTGGCTGGGGTCCCTTAGGGGAGGGATGGGGGGGCTGTGGACATGCTAAGGGGTGTCCCCAGTCCCATAGCCCCCTCTCCCCAGAGGATTGCTCACCCAAAGATGCTCCAGTTTAGACCATCAGAGGTTTGTCCCCATTTTGGCGTTAGTTTGGGACAATGTGACATGGATGCTGTGGGTACCAAAATGCTTGTCCTCTCCCCATGGGATGCTGCCTGGCCCCACTCCAAAGCTCAGCAGGACAATGCAGACACGAGGCTGTGAGAGCCCCAGGGATGCAGGGTGATGATGACTGACATCAGCGTTTTCACAGGAGAGAAATGAAACGCCTCATCATGGCCATCAGCTGGAAAACTGCTCCTGACCCCCCACCATCACCCCAGGGTGGCACCACGATGGGCTGTCCCCGTCCCTGGGGCAGCAAGAAGGGAGCTGGAACTGGTACCTGGCACTGGGAGGATGCTGAGGGCACATGGTGACACCTACATCGGGGCGATGGCCAGAGCAGGATGCAGGAGGGCTCAGCTCCCGCTGCACCCCCTGGCAGTGGGAATTGGGAGGAGGTGGGAATGCCAGATGGAGCTGGGCATTGCTGGGATGCGGGGAACCAGGAGGATGCGTTGTGCTTCGCTGAACTCTCCAAGCACTGCTGGTGTCCTCCCCACCGCAGGGCTTTGATCCCTACGGAAGAGCAAAGGCCTTTGTGCGCTGGGAGGCTTTGAAGTGGCCCAGAACGGAACAGGGGGCACGGGGGGGTGTCTGGCCCTTTCCTGCAGGCCCAGCCCCGCCTTGTCCCCAGCTCCACTTTCTCTCCCTTTTCATGTCCTTGTTCCCAATTAGGAGCCACCTCCAGCTCATGCACCAGAACCTGGGAACTTCCCTGGAGAGCCCCAGCCAGGGCTGTGCCCAGGGTTGTGCTGGGGCCATACCCCACAGGACACCCCAGGCACTCTATGGCCGCACTGACCCGCTCCCTATAGCGCAAAACCCTCAATTTGGGGTCAATGCCTTCCCCAGGGACCTCACACCCTCTTTAGGTGACAGCAATTACCTGCATCCCTAATTCCCAGCTCGTTTTATCTATTCCCATCCAAAGACAGCTCTTTTCCAAGCCCCATCCTCTCCTCCTCGGTGGCTCAGCCCCAGGAGGGCGAGCAGAGCCCAATGGGTACGTGCGAGCCTGTGTTTTGTGTGAGAAAACTGCGCATTGATCATTTCTGGGAATCAGAGTGTGTTTTTTACTCTGAAGCATCCATTATACACAGCTGCTTAATTGACGAGTCACCTCAGATGCCGGAGTAAACCAGCCTAAAAGCTCCAGCGCAGAGGAAGTCCGTGCTTTATAAATTGATTCAGTGGGAGAAAGAGGGAGCGAGTGGGAAAAAAAAAAAGCATTAATTACAGCTGCTTCTGCGGGCACTGTTTTATGGCAGCGAGACCAGGATGTGGGCAATTCTCCTAAATGTGCTGATTAGACAGCACTTCATGTCTCGGAGCACATTAAATGGGCTCTGTAAAGCTATTAAAGATGCAGCGCCATAAAGAACTGACAAGAGCGAGCGGCAGCGCCGCAGCCCCGGGCTCCTGCCCAGCTCCTGCGGGCCCAGCACCACAGCAACAAGTCACTGCGAGGCCAGCGAAGCTGGATAGACCAGGACCGATGCTCCACCCTGGATTTCCAGCCCTGGGGACCCCCTCCCCTGACCCTGCTGGGGGTGCCTGTACCCCTCCGTGCAGTCCCATCGGGTTCCAACCCCACTCTGAACCCCCTCTTCCCCACAAAACCCCCAGGAGAGGATGATCCCTCCCCCAGCATTGCCAGGAGGACCATGGAGCTGGGAGAGCAAGAGCATGTTTGGAGAGGTGTGCTGCCAGCCCAGGGAATAGCACTCTGGATTCCACCCACTGCCTGTCTCAACACCCTCTCTGACTGCCCCATCCCTGCAGGGAATGTCCCTGTTCATCCCATCCTCACGTGCTGAGATCGAGCCTGGTTGCACCATCCTGGCTTGCTCCAGGTCTTTCCTGGTGTGAGCCAGTGGCACAGAACATCGTGGCAGCGTTGGCCATCAGCAGCCCTTGGAGCATCCCTGGAAGCGTGTGACCCCGCTGCACAGCGGGCACGGGGCCGGCCGGGCATGTGATGTTAACACAGCAAATCCATTAGTCAGGACACAGCTTCCCAATTAGCGTTTGCTGGGATCAGTGCTCATCCACACTGCAGGTTACAGGGAATTCATCAGGGGCTCACTGGGTAGCTGGGACAGCCAGGGCAGGAAGGGTGACACCAGCACAGCCCAGCACTGCCAATGGTGCTAGAAGCTGTGCCAGAGGTGCTCGGTGCTCTCCCTGCACCCAGTGGGAATTTGTCTGATCAGAGGAGCCCCCAGGGGACACCCCAATATAATGGCAACCCCACTCCTGAGCCACACATCTATCATCCGCAGCTGGATCCCGGCTACCTTAGGGTGCCCCGAGAGTGGTGGGACATGGAGCAGAGAGAAGTGAGCCTAGCGCAAAGTGACACTTCCCACATCATCCTGGGATGATGCTGAATGGCACCACCCACACCAGATTTGGGGAGCGAGCATGGCCCTGGCACTGACCCAGCACCACCAGGAGAGGTGGGTGCCGGGTGCTTTTGGCAGCAGATGCCACACATGTGTGAGCAAACAGGACAGGAATTCACAATCAAAGCTATTAAACAAGGAAGCGCTGAGCCATGCTGGGACCCCCTGGATCCCCATTCTGCAGCACGGGGGCACTGCCCTGGAACAGGCACCCCTGTCCTGCCCCAGGGGACCCCCAGCCCTTGCCCCGGCTGCTGGTGTTGTGCATGGTGTGAGCAGTGTGCGTGGTGTGAGCATCATGCCCCAGCCTGCCCGGCCTCTGACGGGTAATCGATTCCCCGAGCCGGGGAGAGACACACTGTCCAAACGCATCAAGCTTTAAATGCCAACTTCCCTAATGCGGTTCTACAGTCCCCTATAATTGAGTCGCAGCGAAACTTCCCCCTTCCCCGGCAATGGCAGGGGATGGGGACACCCCTGCCATCGCAGGGCTGCGCAGGTCATGGCTGCATCCCCCTTGAGGACCGTGCCGTGTTCTCCACCCCTGGTCAGCACCGCTCGGGGTGAGCCATGTCCTGGGGTGCCACCGCATACCTGCACTGAGGAGTGTCCCTGCCGGCACACAGCCACCAAACTCCATCTCCCCACGATCCCATGGGAGCTGGCCTGGATCAGCCCCCAGGAACGATAAATGAAGACCTGAATGGAGCAGTGCCACCTCAGGGCAGGATATCTTGGGGGGGTCCTGCCCCATGATGGGGCTCCACAATCTCTCCCAGGGTCAGAGGGATGGCACTGAGATCCCAACACATTTTCTGTGGGACCATGAGCTCTGGCAGCCCCCTGAGCCCCTGCAAGCCCCAGGCTGGAGCTGAGGGCTACAGAGGGTCCAGCATGGCCATGGGGCTGGAGCCACTGGGAGTCCCAGCACTGCTCACGGGTAGCACTGGCAGTTAAGGGCTGGGATTTGCATGCAGCAAATGACTCCAGCTAATTACAGGTTTAAAAAGAAAATGATGGGAGAGAGGTTTGTTTGCAAAATTGGGGCACAGCGGAGGAGCAGGCGCTGCACTCTGCTCTGCAGGTCACCAGCCTTAACCTGCCTGCCCGAGCCATCACCACTGCACATCTGGGGACAGCACATCTGGGTGGCCATGGCAGAAGTGGCAATGGCCCCGGGACTGGTGTACCAGGTCAGGGAGCCCAAACAGGCACACGGTGACCTCAAGCACTAGGAGGGTTCCTTGGAGGGCACCAGGTGCCCCCCAGCCCCAGGACAAGGCACCCCAGACTCTGGCTCATGGGCAGAGCAGAGCAACCTCCGGATCAACCTCCAACCCCCCCCTAAACAATCCACAGGCACAAATGCCAGGGTGCTGAATTGATTCATTTAATTTTCCCTTCTCATTTGATCAAGAGCAGGGTGACATTTGGCAAAAGTTGCTGATGAGGGATTGAATGATTAATTGTCATGACAACCATTCCTGGTTAATGACAGGGATGAGATTGTGCCGGCATAAAAGAAGGAGAGTGGCCTTGAGTGCCGCGGTGCTAAATTACCAGGCATGTCACTGTTTGTGCTTTTGGTAAAACGTGGCCATGCGTTTCTAATGAGAGGTTAACTGTGTCCCCAAAGTAATTACAACTGATTGAAGAGGTAGTTAGTAATTAGAGGATTAACTGTAATGAGTCTCACCTGCAGCAGTTGCCATAGTTACAGTATTTTAGATGATCAGAGTTAAAATAGGACAGAGGACGCGGTGCCAGGAGACACAGTTCTGCCCCCCGGGCGCACCAGGGTGACTTGGGGATCCCCGGGGTGTTGGGCGGGCTGGGTGCCCCATGGCACAACGTGCCCCATGGCCAGACCCCCACAAAGCCCCAGGGATGGCCCATGCATGGCCCTGGGATGCCCGGAGCAGAGCATCACTCGCCAGCCTGCAGCATCCTGTGCTGTGCCATGCCGGGCATGGCATAACCCCACACCGGGGCTGAGCAGCAGACAGGAGCCCTGGGGCTGGATCTGCCACAGCAGGAGGGGTCCAAGGGCAGGAAAGTCATTAAAAAAGCGTAAATCTCCAGATTCCTGACAGCCCAGACTTGCTTTTTGTAGGAGCCAAAAGGGGAACCACGGGCAGGAGCAGGGACATCCCAGTAGTGATGGAGTGAGGACCACTGGCAGTGGCATCCTCCAGGATGCACCAAGGGGCTTCCTCAACTTCCCAAATTGAATCCATTTCACTTCTACTCATTCCCCTCCTTCCAGGGATGACAATTTACAGGACCATGTAAAACCTCCAAGTACAGTATCTTTAATTATTCCATCCATAAATGATAAGTACCATTCATTTCAGGGCTCTCATTACGAATTTATACCCCTGTTTAATGTGCTCACTAACATCAGACATCCCACAGCTCACCGAGAAATATTGAACAATCCTTTCTGGAAGAGCTGAGCGGATACCACCGGAGCTATTTTGGACTTGGGAAGAGAGATGGGCAAAGTGGGGGGGGCTGGGTTTTAAAGTGAAGAGTGAACAGCCCACATGGGGAGGCCGAGGGCGGCAGAGGGGCTCTGGGCTGGGAACCAGCAGTGGATGCTCCTGGGGCTTTCCATCCGGATGCAATGGTGGGAAGTTAACTTCATTTTTATATAAGTATAAAAATAGACCTTCGTATTCCTATCTATCTATTTATATATACACATCTATGGGAAGGCTTTTGCAAAGGCTTAACTTGACCCCCAAAATGATAGGAAATCCCAAATATCCACATTTCAGGGCAAACACGATAAGGTTTGATCCCAAACAGTTTTCCGGATTACTTACTAGTACAAATGTCCACATGCTCCTAGCGTCAAAGCAGTCCCCTTCCACGTGGGCTTCTGGCTTAGCAGGTCCTACGTGGCTCCTGCCTGGATGCAGTGTGGGAAATCTGGTGATTTTTGTGCCCTTGGCCACTGCTGCATCCCTCTCTATGCACAAGGATACGGATGCTGCAGCTCAGACCTCTCATTTATCACCTTCCCAGCAGCCCTTGGCTGGTGCATGAGGTCAGGCCAGCATCACCTGAGACTCCTGAATAATTAAAGTGCTTAAGGAGCAGGGGCAGGCACCTGGGATGGGGCTTCAGTGCCATGGAAGTCATGGAGATTAGGGAGATTAAAGAGAAAGTTAACCACGGATGGGCAGGAGGGGCAAGAGCTGGGATTTCAGGGGGGTAACGGGGCTGGGGACAGGGGCTTACCCCAGTGCCCCACCATGCCACCGGGTGCCACAACAGCGTCCTCATCCCCATCTCTATCCCCCTGGTGCTGCAGTGTGGGACTGGGCACGGTGCTGCTCCTGCCAGCCAAGCGCCGTGCTGCACCGAAGGCGTCGCAGCAGATTCTCCTCTCGGTGCTGTCGCTCTGTTTCCATGGGTAAAGCAGGAACACAGTGGGAAAACTCTGGCAGGCAGGAAGCCCCTCGCCTTGGCAGGCAGGATGGCTGCCCGCCAGCAGTGTTTTAATGCCATTACACCACAGATACAAGCTCTTAACCATTAAAGATGGCTTTTATGGATCATAAAATCTATTATTACTGCTCACCACAGTCACTGGAGCAGCACTTGGG
This sequence comes from Nestor notabilis, assembly GCF_000696875.1. Classification (NCBI taxonomy): domain Eukaryota; kingdom Metazoa; phylum Chordata; class Aves; order Psittaciformes; family Psittacidae; genus Nestor; species Nestor notabilis. Next base: position 11,667 of record NW_009943696.1, read on the forward strand.
GGTGCAGTGGGGTGTGGGTGCCATGGGGACTGTCCCCTCATGCCCCGTCCCACCGGTGGAGATGATGCTCTGAGTCCTGAAGCTATAAGGACAAGGAGGGGGCATCATCCAGAACCCAAAACCTCACATCCATCAGCCAAGCTGGTGTTTTCCAGCCACAAAGATAGGTCCCCATCACCCCTCAGGCATTGGCCCCTTGGGACTCCGCTAGGTGCTGGGGGGGTGCACTGAGGTCTCAGATGTATAAATCTTAAGTTTAGGGTCAGATATTACCTGCCAGGGCCCTTTAAAGAGGAATTAATAGTAGCTGTTGTAATTGCCGATGAGGAGGAGCTTTCTGTGAGAAATAAGCTTATAATAAGCTGTCATTGCCAGATGGCTTTAGAGTATTAACACCTAAGTTAACAAACATGTATAATTGGGTGTCCCCTCCCCAGGGAGGCCTTGGTGCCGCTGCCATCCCTGTGGGATGCTGCTAGACGCAAGGCCTGATGGATGGGATGCTCCCCAGATGGGATGCTCGCTGGATTCAGTGCTCACCAGACAGGATGCTTGCTGGATGGGATGCTCTCTGGACATGGACTTTGTCTAGTGGGAGCTCACCCCCCTGAGCACCAGCACTGCTGAGAGGGTCTCAATTATACCAGCAACAGTTTTCATTGAAATTAAACATATAATTCATGAGAGCCCTTCTGCTCGCGTTGGGCTTTTCAAACGCTCTGTGCTTCCTCCCCCTCCTTTTTAATAAAACCTAAACTGTGAAGCTAAACTACTTGACAGAGTTCTTTAAATATGTGCAAATATATATTTGCACTCCTTCTTTTTTTTTTCCCGGAGGCTCTTCCATTAGGTAATATTTGTTGCCAACATTAATTTCATTAGATTTTCATGGCATTTTAATAGGAGCCCCAGTGTTTTTTTGCATATATTAGCATGCACAAGGAAGCACAGATCGACAAATTATAGTAAAGTAAAACCTGTTTTAGAGGCAGCAAAGGGAACTTCTGTGTGTGAGGCTGGTGGGAAGGGGGGAGTTGTGCTTCCCAGCCGTGCCCTGTCCTGCTGTGGCATTCCAAGGGCTCACATCCCAACCGGGCACCGTGCACTTTGCCATCGGCAATTGCATGTGGTCCCCAAGCACTTAATGAAGATATCTCCGAGCGGATTGTCAGGCGTGCACACGCACGGAGCCTGATTGCAGCCGGGACCCGGGTGGAAGAGCTCGCAAATTAAATCTGTGTTGATTATGCAAACTTGATCTCGTGTTTATTTCTCATACATAAAGCATGAGCCGAGGTTCAGCTCTCCCGTGCGTGCTTCCGAGGGGGATATTTATTGTATGCAAATTGGGCGTGGGGCTGGGAGGAGAAGTAATCAACTGTTTATCAGACAGTGGATACGATCAGCCTGGAAATAACGACTGGGGAAGGGGTTATACAGGGATTGATGATACGATCATCATCTTAAATCTACCACCCCGAGGGCAGGTGCCACCCGCCCTGAAATCACAGCTCCTCCAGTCCCAACCCACTGCCACGGGCAGGGACACCTTCCACTAGAGCAGGTTGCTCCAAGCCCTGGGGCATCATGCCCAAGCCTGGGATCTGCAGCAGATCGAGGTGTATTTCAGTGTCCATATGGATATTTCACTCTGTATGGGGGTGTTTCATCATGCATACGTGCATTTCACTGTGCACAGGGGCACTGCCTTCAGTGCCATGTGGCTCCAATGGGTCCTGCAGCACCCAGGACCCCACAGAGAATGAAAAATGGGATTTAAAGTTTTTAGACAAACCCAATCTGTGTGGTCCTGCCCGGCGGTGCCACTCCGGGGAGGGTTTGGGAAGAAACCTGTGATGATGATAAATGCATCCAGGGTGATTCTTCCTTTCTTTTTTTTCCCCACATCATTTTATAGGAAATACATGTTGGAAATGAAATTGAAATGAAAATGAATAAATATTTCATAGAATACAATTACTGTGGCTCAGGACGAAGACAACTGCAGCAGATCCTGCTGCACACAGCGTGTTAGCAGCACAGCAGCAACGAATTGCTCACTTGGCTTTTAATCTGCTTTTTTGCTAACACAAATAATCGCCCCAGCCCCCAGTGGGGATGTGCCTGTGGTGAGATCCATGGTGAGGATCATGGATCTGGGCATCACCCGTCACCCAAGGGATACCCAGGGTGCTGCCATGCAGGATGGATTCACTGCAGGCAGACTGGCTTCACCACCAGCTCAACTTAAATCCTGTTCTTTGCCATAAAAGTGAGAAAGAGGGGGAAAACCAGCAGGGGAACAGTGAGGAAGAGCTTAAACCCAATAAAAGGTGACTTGCTGTCTGCCCTTTCCCTGCCACTGCTGCTCCAGCTCCATGGGACGGTGACAAACATCCCTGCTGGGGCCAGTGGCTCCGTGCGTGGGCACTGGGACAAGCAGTTTCCAGCCACCACCAGTCAATGGAGAAGAAAAAGGGCTTTTTCCGGGAGTGGAGGATTTATGGGAAGCAACTTGGTGGCAAGAGTTTATTTTGCTTGTTGTTGGTGGGAGGCGCAGTGCTGGAGCTGGGGAGGGCACAATCACCAGCATCTCAAGGGGTCTATTTGGGATCTCCTGGCTCAACTGGGGTGATACGAGTTGGTGTCACCCATGGGTGCCCAACCAGGGCTGGTGGCTCCCAAAACAGCATCCTCCTTCTCCCTGTAGCCCAGGAAGGACCATGTGCACTGTATCCCGGAGCGGACGCCTTGCTCACGCGCTTCTCCCATTCCCAGCCTTCAATCCAAAGGGAAACCATTTGATGGCACCCTCCATTCCCTGGCAGGCTCCCCAAGCCAGGCCCTCCCCGTGTTCCCCATCAGGGCTGCGCTGGGGCGGCCAGGGGAGCCTGGGGCTCAGACTCTGCTCCGACACTGGCGCAGGCAGCGGCACGGCAGCACTGTGCCTGATGGCAGGAGGCAGGCGGGAGCGCGGGGCTTTGAACAGGAATTACAGGGAAAACTCAACAAAATGGCCCAGGCGCGGCGGCGCGGCAGCGCCGTGTTCCCAGAGCACGAATAAAACAGACGCACACACGGTGCTTTGCAAACAATTTAATTTGCCTGATGCTTTGATATAGATGAGGATGCGGCGAGGCAGGCGCGGGGAGATGAAACGCTCTGCTGGGTGCAGGGGGGGCTGCGCTGTGTGTGATGTGCCAGTGCACGGGGTGTGATGTGACGGTGTGTGGTGGTGTGCTGGTGC
>NW_009943697.1:0-12313 GCF_000696875.1 Nestor notabilis
TTATTATAAAATATAAAACTGTGCCATGATTCTGGAGTCATGCCTGGCTTTTTTTTGTTTAAGCACTTGCAGCACTGAATTGTAGCTGTTAATCTAAGGATGCCTTTTTTCAAATGCATGTGCTTCCTTTCTCTTGGGCTTTGAGTTCAAATAGAAACTATCCAGAATTTCAGTTCAGAAAGTGGATTTGTCTGTTTGATCCCACAATTATAAGCTTAGCATTATATATTGGGCAAAAATAAAAAAAACAAGCCCCATAAACAACAAAGCTAAAAACATGACCACAGCTGTTGTGATTGGTGGAATAAGTGGAATTACTGTGTGGTACCTTTCTCTTTAAGGCCTTGAATAAGGCTAGTTTGGAATTCAGCCCCCACAACATTATATGCTTTTTATATGGGGGAAAAAGAAAAGGAAGTGGTGAGAGCAGCTATGCTGCTTTCAAATGAGAATGGTGCTCCTTTCAGCAACAGTAAATCAATAGTTTGCATTTAAGAGAAAGAAGAGTTGCTGCTGTCCAGGCATTTGACTTCCTCACCATGGAAGAACATAGGTAAAATTTGACTGTAGATTTTTTTTTTTTTGTTCTGAAAGATCCTTAAGTTACTTGTTCAGCAGTCTGAGTGCTCTCCAAACAGAGTAACTCCCATGTGTCTAAATAAGTATCATGTTATCTGGAAACTCTTTACTTTTCCCCAACAAGATTATCATTTGCTGGCAATGTTAATTATTACAAGTGGCTGCCAGCCTACTGAAAATCTCTCTTACTATAAAGCTTGCACCTGTTTAGAAAAAAGAAATCTGTTTTAAGTTTCCATTATGGACAAAGCATACAGTAATTTCCCACTTAAACTCTTGGGTAAACACTGTTCCGCCTAACCCCAGGTAACCTGTGTTTTATAATGACCAGCTTAACCTTGACTTTGCTTTGTGGCAAATCTACTTGTATTCTTTTAAAAGCAGTTTAGCAGGAATCTGTGAGGAGACATTACTAAGACCTTGATTATTTATTCTGAAGTGGTATAAGAGTATGCTACACAAAAGAGAAAGCGCTGGTTTAAAAACAGTGGTGTGGGTTGAAAGTTTTTGGTTTGGGTTTTTTTTTCCCTCCCGGCTGTTGAAAATGTGGTTGCCACATGTCAAAATTACATGGTGTCACTTTGTGATTTTCCTTTTTAGTATGTAGTCTTTTCTTTCACAACCAGCTGTTATCTACTGATGAAACCTGACAACATGTCAGGAAAAACTTATCAGTTTAGCAAGAATTACAAAGCTTCTGGTAAGGAACATCATATAAGGAAAGGAAAAGCATTGGTTTAGTTTTTGCAATACTTGCTTTGGTGGTTAAACTCAGAGGACCAGACATCCCCAGAGAGTGATTCTGCTAAAACTACTTGTAAGTTTCTGCAGACAGCTGTGAAAAAATGTGTCGGTATATTCCTGTAGTCTTGTTCACTAAGGAGCTAAGTGAGAATTCTTGTCCAGTCAGGGAATATTAAGAAAAAAATACTGAGTGGTGGCAAGGATTATCCTGAGGAATGGGTCTCTATTCAATTCAGTTCTTCCCTGTTAAGTCACTGGATTGTAAAACCTGCTTGCTTCTAGAACTGAAATGGGCAACCTAAATGCTGGGGGTGGGGGGTTTGCATGATTTTGTACAGTTGATGCATAGGAAGTAGAAACTCCAGATTTTTCTTCTGAGTTTCTTCTAAACAGTTCTGCTCCTTGTTGCTTCTCATCCTCGGAGAAGCCAGTTCCTCTGCTCTACTCTCAGCCTGTGGTATGTTTCAGCACACCAGAACAACCCAACACTGTTGAGATGTATCAAGAGTGAAGGAGTACTGGTAAACCACAGTGCTACTAAATCTGAAATTTTGTGGATTTTACTGTAAAAGTTGAGATGGATAGCAACAGACCTGGTTGTAGCCCTTTTCTCCCTACACAGAACAGCTTTGTGTGATAATGTTAATTTTCCCCTTCCAAACAGCTAGACATAAAGGAATAATTTTATCACCTGATTTGTCCTGAACTGCAAACCCTTGCTGTAAGTCTCATGATCCAATTTTACCTTCCTCCCCCAACCTCCATGTCTTTTGACTCTTCTGTTGGCCATCTCCAGCCCATCATTATGCTTTATTTTATTTACTTACCTATTGTTGAAGTGTGCATACCCTAGTATTGTATATGGTACTCCAGGAGCACTGCATTGCTAATAATTTCACAGGTAATACTACTGTAAGGTTCACCATTGCCCACAGACATATATTGCCTTTTCTCCCCCCAACTACCCAGTTTTGCCTCTTTTATCCACTTAAAGGCTGCAGTGGGTTATTTGGCCCTGTCGCAATACTGGAAGCTCAGAATGCTTATCATGCTATGGCTGTTTCACTCTCTTCTTCCTCTCAGCCACTTCATAGTTCTTCCTCTTCATCTCCCCTTTGCTGGTGCTGAATATCCCCATTTGACTAAGCACCTTCTGCATTCTGTATTTCTTCAAATTTTGGATTGTTTTGCCTGTGTTGAATGGTAAAAAGAAGAGAGTTTATATCCACTGTTGTGCTCAGTTAGCTAGTAGAAATTATCTCAGATTAGTGATGTTCTCTAAATGGTTTAGAAGTGCCATTTTTGATGCCTTCGTAGTAAGTTTTGAAGAACTAGATTTGCTCTGGCTCACCCTTTGCCTGAGAAATAAGCCAAGTCAGACGGGGAGTTTGTGTGCTGTAAGCTTTCAGTCTGTGTGGGCTGACAAATCCTGTTGCCCAAGAGGCTGTTTGACATAATCTGGCAGTTAAAAAAAACATTTTTCTTTTTCCTAGTGCAAAGGCAGTTTTATTTAGGGCATGTGGAGCTTCAGTGATGCTGGAAGTCTGCCATGCTCAAAGGCGACCTGTGGAGTTTTGTCAGAATCCTGACTGGGGTGAAAAACTAGTTTGTCTTTTCCCTTGTGGTGCAATTCTTCTGCTCTGGTTAGCTGTCAGGTCTCCTGAGCATTTGGTTTAGCTGGCTCAACAATGGATCCAAGTGTGCAAGAACAGGGAAGAAAACCTGAATATTTTCTTCCTCTTTAGATGGCTGTGGCTGAAGAATCTTGCCAGCTCTTACCAGAGTTAAACAACGATGAGTCTTTAGAGCAGAGGAGTAGGTTTCAGTTTTGCTGCACTTACCTGTTGTGTGATTGGAGTGTACCTTGTGTCGGAGTTTACGCTTTCAGAAATACAAAGACTTTTAAGAAGTTGTGGGAAATAGAAGACACCTATTGGTGTACAGGGCAGTAGAAACCAACTCTGCAAGCCTTGACTTGTATCAAAGGATATTTAGGTGGTGACGCTTTGCATCTCTGCTGGTTTAAAAGCTGTGCTTCCTTTGGGCAGAGATGAAAAGAGGCTGGTTAGGAGCAGACTGTTATTACAGAGATTTAAAAAGGAAAAAAAAATCCTCATTCCTTCCCCCTCCCCAGTCACAACCTTTCAGAAATATTTTAGGATTGGGACTTGAGCTGGGGAAGCTTTCCTCTCCCTCTCTCAAGCTTTTGTATGTGTTCAGATTTGATGTGACATCTGGGCATGGTGCAGAGGAAGTAGGGGGTAGGGAAGAAACACTGGAGAAGTTTCTTATCCTGCTTGTGCGTAATTAAGGAGCATACCTCCTGGGAAAGAGGAATAAAGGCACCCCAGGTCCTGCCACGAATTACATGACTTACTGCTAGACTGAAAATGGGCTTGACAGTTGCCAGAAGGTTGGCGTGGTAATAGCCCACCTACCGGCGGGAGAGTTGAAGGCTTTCCTCCCATCGCTTCCAATGTGGGACCCCACTAAGAGGATCTGCTCTTCCTCCCTGGAGAAGGACAGTCTGTGTTCACAGCAAGGCATCTCAGGCAGAGGCTTGTGCCTTGAGGACAAGGCCTGCACTGAATGATGTCCTACCAAGTGGAAAATAACCCCAAGTGCTGTGCCTGAGGAGGTAGGGGGCAGTTATTACAAAGTGTGAAGCTTGACCTAATAATGGCATCCTGACGTAGGGTTATTGTTTGCAGATGGAAAATGCAAGTAGTTCAGATTTTATTACAGAGATTTTGGGGTTTTGGAAAGATAAGTCTGTGATGGCAACAAAATGCCACAGGTCAATTGGAGTCTTGGCAGCAGGTTACAGCTCTAAAAACCGGAAACACCAAATTCTCCAGTGTTTATTGTCTCCCTGTGTGCAAACATTGTAGAATGCAAGAGTGAAATGTGCTGAAACTTCATTGATTGTTGTTATGTGTCTGTACCTCGCAGAAATCTAGAAATTTGCAACCCTTTGCTGCAGCAGGAGGGGGGGGGTGGGCAAGTACAAATCTGAGTCCAAGGCAAAACAAATAAAAAGAGGGTGAGAAAGGGAAAGCATCCCCGAGAAAAATGACACATGTTGAGGTCCATCTTTCTTTAATTTGTTATGAATGGTCAAAATTGCAAAATCCTACTGAGCACATCATGGTGATTCTTGGGATACAATGTATATACCTCTTAATTCAGAGAATACGATTGAGGCCATAGGTAACGGAACACTAGCTCCTGTATAGTTTGATGCAAAGGCATTATTGCAAGTTTATGATTTATTTTTTCAGCATTTAACAGCTGCAGAATTCTCCATTTAACATATTGACTTCCCCCCTCCCTTTTTTTTCTTTTTCTTTTTTTTTTTTTTCTTTTTCCTTCCAGGTGCTCAATACTTGCGTGTAGTGCTTACGTGGCTCTGGCTTTGGGTGATAACCTTATGGCATTGAATCACGCAGATAAACTTCTTCAGCAACCAAAGCTGTCAGGGTCTCTTAAGTAAGTCTCACGTGGTCATTTCTTCTTTCTTAGCCCTGCTTTTTGCTGGAGAGTTCAGAGTTGAAGCTTCCAATGTCTGTAGCTGCTTGCCAATTCTGTATCTGATGCAAAGAATTGCTTGGCCTGCTCCTGTTCTTGTTGAAGCCCTGACTAAATGTTCATTGACACGCAGGAACGTGAGTCCCCTCCTTTGTGTATGAATTCCATGTAATTCAGAATCACTGCTTTTGTTGCTATTTGTAAATCTCCAGCAGTGGCAGGACCATCTGGTCTGTGTCCTGATTCACTGTGGGGCTGCACGTGCTGGGGTTGGCGCAGCACAAGGGGCAGGAATGAGCAGCTGTGGGTAGACAACATCAGCCCAAACCAGTGTACTGCTGAAAGCTTCCTTATGAAACTACAACTTTGGAGAGCAAGGTTTGCTCAGTTAGTAGGGCACCAGATCTTGGGGTGTAGGAATTTCACTTCACTGCTACTGTTGCGCTTATAGGTTCCATTCTTCACTTTCTCTTTCTCAGTTCTCATTTGGCACTGTATTTCTGAGAGGATATTCAAAGCTCATTCTGTTTCTACCCACCAGTTCACATTTATCTCTTCAAATTAAAAGAAAAAAAGCAGCTTTAGCTCTATCCTTCTGACCTTGTTTGTATGTTTAATTCCTATATCATACACAGGATAAAATATATTAGAGGTTTTTATTGTAGTACTGTTTTTCAAAACTGGTGATGTATTTGCAGAAAGCAAGCTAACTTGTGCTTATTTTTATATGCTGGCAGCATACTCTAAAATGGTCCACACCAGTTAAAATTCTTTGGCTCCTATGCTCCAGACTATCTTTTTGCACAGGCATTGAATGAGCAAGACTTTAGAGGAGTTTGCAAGGTAACGTGTCCTTCCGTGAAGGCAGTGTTGCCACTATGTAATGCAAGAAAGGCTAGCTGACAGTTGTTTTGCAACAACAAACAGCCATATATCTTGGTCCCAGGAAACAAGGCTTTTGTGCATATTGGGAATATTGAACTGTTCCTGTTTTCTGAAGTGAAATAAATTGCATGTAGAAAGTTACGTTTTCGGTATCAGATCTAAACTGTAGGTTTTATTTTTGACAACTGATTGATATTTTACCTGATATTTTGTACTTCATTACAACCAACTCTGCAGTCAGTTTGACGTGTACTGCATACAGCTGCATAGAACAAGCATGAACTTTATTTTGCTCAACTTTTGTTTCAGATTAAATATTTGCAAACTATGCTCTTGATTGACAGAATTCCTTCTGTTACAAAGTTGAAAAGGAGAGCTGCTGACTGGCTGAGCTGAACTGCAAGTGTCAAAACATTAGACTTGCTTAGATCAAGTGCAAACCCTGCAATTGGAAAGGTGTTTGTGCCCCATGGACAGGCCTGTATAGTTGCTGTCCTTACAAAAGCAGCTATATCAGAAAACTAATTTGATTTTTATTGAGTGGAAAGTCACTTAACACCTTAAATTACAGAAGTATCTATATCCTCGGGTGTTTTTGTAAGGATTCCTTTTTTAATTCTCTGAGATAAAGCCATGCCAAGGCACTGTCTTTCTGGAGTGGCAATTCCTGTGCAAGAATGGTCATAACTCAGGTGCAGATTTGTTTCACAACATTAGCACCTAAAAGCAGTAAATGTCAGAACTGGGTATTATGGCAGTACCTTCTAAGCAAGCTAACTTCTACTCACGTGTTTGAGGTAATAGTTTTCATGTACTCACATTAAAAACTGCATTCAGTTTGTCCTACATAAGAAATGCTAGGGGTTGTTATGCTGACATTTGTACCTAACCCTTTGCTGTTGCAGGTTTCTTGGGCATTTGTATGCAGCAGAAGCTCTCATCTCTCTAGACAGAATATCTGATGCCATCACTCATTTGAACCCCGAGAATGTCACTGATGTTTCCCTTGGGATCTCTTCAAATGAGCAGGATCAAGGTTAATGAACCCACACTTCATTAGCACTGGATATGCTTTCAGCTGCTTTCCTGCTGTAACTTTCTATATACAAATATAATGAAGATTGAGACATCTTGTCTTAAGACCGTAGCTTGTTGGGGGGGTGTGTGTGTTTTTGTTGTTGTGGTTTTGTTTTCCTGGCTTTGGTTCCTACTTTGCTTTTGGTTTGTCTTTTGCATGTTTGTCATTCCTTTGAAGTGGTTAATTGTGTAACATAAGTAGGACTGTATATTGTAGTGTTCTGGCTTGTTTGAAGGTAACCTTTGAAAGCTGCTTTTGTTAAATGTGCCATTATGGTTGAGTTTGGGTTTCATACCTTCTCTTCCAGCTTTATAGTCTCTACACCAGGCTTTGGAGTGCCACTGAAGTCTACTTGTTGCATTTATTAAGAGATAGCAGTGGGGAGAACTTAGTTAATCTGTATCTTCTTGCAATGCTTCCAGTTGGGAGTGTGTATTCTGTACAGAAAAATACTTCAGAGCCCATCTGTACAGTTAAGTCTACAACAGCTCTGATTTCAGTGACAGTTTAAACTTCATTGTACTCATCTGCAAATCTAAAAGCATTAAAGGAAGGAAGTCGTAAGTGACATAAACTCTCGAGCAAACTGATATGATTTCCCTCTTTAATGTCAGACTGTGAAGAAAGAAGCAAATAATTTGTATCTTTGTATTCTTTTTGTAATAAGCTTTAAAGAAGCTCACAGAACATGATGGGTTTTGTGTTTCTTTCTTCTTTACAGGGTCAGACAAAGGAGAGAATGAGGCAATGGAATCTTGTAAGTACCAGCCACTGTATTCAGCAGAGTACAGGAACTTACTTGGCCAGCTTGGAATAAAAATGCAGTTTCTTCTTCTTTATTTGCAGCTGGCAAGCAGACCCCACAGTGTTACCCCAGTTCGGTCACATCTGCACGAACAATGATGTTATTTAACCTTGGAAGTGCTTACTGCTTGAGGAGTGAATATGACAAAGCTCGAAAGTGTCTTCATCAGGTATGAAAAACAAATCTCAAGACAGCTTCAGGGACAAACGTGCTTCCTTCAAAGTGCCATTTAGATCACAGCAAATCCTGGTGATTCCATATCCGAGGTTTCTTTGCAGACTTTGCTGAGATGGTGCCTCTCTTCTGTCTTTATGAACCAATCTCTGCTAGTAACATAAAATGAAGGATACAAAATTTCTTTCTTGTGTAAACAGTTCAGTACCACTGTGGGAAGCACTTGCTTTTTCTAGGCTATATCAAAACAGTGGAATATGACTTGGAAACCTCTTCCCTTTTTCTAAGTTTGTTTTGTGTGTGTGTGTTTGTTCTTTTTTTTTTTTTAATGGTCAAGTAGTAATTGTAATAGGTCAGAGGAGGAAGTTCTTGAGGGCCTTGAGTTTACTTCTCTCTAATCAGTTACAACTCACCATCTATATAATAGTGATATAGCTATTAAGTTAGTTATATAATAGTGATATAACTATAAAGTTATAACTATTAACTTTAGGGCTGTGAGAACAAACTGCAATTCTGCTGAGGGTATGTTCCTTGCCTGCCTCTTGTCCCAAGAGTTCTCAAGCACTGCTTTTGAAACTCTTGTCTCCACTTAGCCTGGGTCATTTGGTCTTTCTTATGTCTGGGACCATCTCTTTCAGTGATGATGATGTTTGTCTCTTTTTGTAGCCATTCCTGTCTGTCAGGAAAGACTACTTAAATGATTTGTTGAGCTGCAAACTGCAACAAGAGTCTTCCAAATTACTTCTCAGTAGTTGTGTAGCGAACAGATTCTAATTCTGTGAGGTTCTCAACCGCTTAAGGCAGTTGTCTTGCTCTTTCTTCTCCCAAGACTTCTTAGGATTGAGCAGGTGTCTATGTTTGAGCTCTGCAGCAGATGCGTAAAGCCCAAAGGAGTGTAAGGCCATCTGTGGATGTAAAGTATAGTAGGTTTCTGCATCTACAGTAAATCCATTGCTTCATAGCCAAAAAATATGGAAAGCTAATGAGCAATCCTTGTTAACTTTGTATTCTGAACTTTGGAGCAGTGGAGGTTACCTTCTTCACCTGTCATCTCACCAGGAAACCACAACAGATTGGCCCAAGAATCACAGATTCATATTAACATAAGCGTATAACAGATGGTCCTGCTAACTAGTGTGAAACCATATTGCAGTGCAGATAATCTTTCCTTCTCTCCTTGCATACATAAACCTGCTGGAATGTATTAGTTTGAAAAAGTCTTCAGTTTATGAATTGTTACTTGTTTTTGTTAGCTCAGATGGTGGTAACAATCTTGTCACGGGGCACTTTCTTTGAGCTGGATGGTTCTCTTAAGCACTTTTTCTCACCATCCTTTTCTTTTTCAATAAGGCTGCTTCGCTGATCCACCCCAAAGAGATCCCTCCAGAGGCTATTCTGCTGGCTGTGTATCTTGAATTACAGAATGGTAAGTTTGGGAATGTTCTGTCAACCTAGATGTAGGATACAAGGGGAGGCAGGCAGTAGTTGTCATTCCTAGTCTTTCTAGAGCTGTGCCAGTGTTTTGAATGACACCCTTTAGGTCTTGTCTCCATTTTTCACTGCTACGGATCCATGTATGCACACCCTGAATTCCATAGTTTCTTGCCATCTTGTTCTTGCATGCTCCAGACTTCCTAAACATTCATCTTCTGAGCTGAAAACTTCTATACTTTGTGCAGGAACCGGTAGCCTTGGATAGACTCAGTAAATCATGTGATGGGGTTTATACTATAAGAGGGTTTGAAAGGCTTTTCATGAAAAGACAGCTGGAAACCAGGTTTCCCAAAGAAGCTATGTCAAACCTATGCAGCAAGTACTGCAACAAAGCTTGTAATATTCATAACTCTCTCTTCCAGAACCCTTCCTTCTTTATGAAGGCTGACTGCATTTGCATGGAAGAAAAACCCAAACTAGATAATGGGAAACTGGAAAGATTGCACTTGAATTCTGCAGCATGGACAGATTGGTGCAGCTGTGCCACTGAAGCTGTCGTAGTTGCGGACCTGTGCCCCCTGGGGCTTAATGTCCTCATGCTATGAAATGTTCAGTGTGTTGTTCCCCTTCAGTTGTCTCACATTGCAGGCAGGCAGAGCACTTGAGCATTTGTATTCAGAACTGAGACTTCTACAAAGCTTTTCTTTCTTCCAGAGAGATTTCTAAGTTGGAATTTTGGAAACCTTTGTTTCTGCAACAAAGTAGTACAGAGCAGAAGAGAGCGGAAAGTGGGATTTACATCTCTCCTTTGAAAGTATATAATCTAAAGGAGCTAAAGGCATTCTTTTTTGTTCTATAAATGGCAACAGAACAGTGTATCGCTTCTGAAACTGAAACTTCAGTGAAAGTACATGATAAGAGGGAGAAATATTCTTTTCAGAATGTAGCAGGTTTTCTCCTACAGTTTTGTGGGTTTAATTTTTAACAAAGTAAGTTTTCCATTTATATTGATATTTATTTGATGGGCCATGCACACAATTGAAAAATCAGATTAATTTAAGAGCATGTTTTATAAACCCTCTGGACATTTACATTACTGTCTGTAACATCACACTGTGAGGGCATTTTGTGTGAGATAGTTTTGCTATGTAGGTGGGAGAGAGAAATAGGCGCCCTTCAGGAATTTAGAAGGTGCTCTGGCATCTTCCAGCATTAGGTAAAAACTTGATGTCTTCAGCTAAGACTAGGTAGAACCAAGCGATACTATCTTTTCACATTTAGTTTTATCTAATGCTTTTCATGTCCATGTCAGCATTTCACTGAATAGGAAGACCACGCATGTACGTGGCCTGGGCCCAGAGCTTTGTTCTGAGAACAGTGATTCACGGGTCATACAAAGATACTTGGCTTTGTTGGGGTTTTCTTTAATCAGCAGTTGTCTTGTAGGTAACACACAGCTGGCACTGCAGATCATCAAGAGAAACCAGCTTCTCCCCTCGGTGAAGACACTCTCCGACATGCGGAAGAAGCCCGTTTTTCAGCAGGTGCACTCCATCCAGCCCATTCAGATGCCAGCCTTCACCACTGTTCAAAGGAAGTGAGGTTTCAACCTGCTGCTGCCCTGCCCACCGGGGCTTGGGATTTTGTATATTTTTTTAACCTAGGACACCTGCATACCCCAATTGCTGGAGTGTGTTCATTTATGTAAATTTTTAATAAAACGTGGAAACAGAAGGGCAGGCTTGGAGGAGTTTGTAAAGGTTGTTACAGGAAGAGACGTTGATATCTGTTTCAAATGCGAGTGGCAGTTTACTTACCAAACCAGTTAGTTTAGCCACGTGTGTAATTCAGCTCTTTTTGAAGAGACTGGAGGGAGAGTACAATTCACCTGAAGTCCTGTGGAAAGAGCAGTTGTGCTGTTGTGTTGGCTGCTGCGTTTTGATACACACGAGCTATGGGTTTGTATTCCTCAAAGAGGAGGCTTTTGCCCAGCTTTGCTATGTTGATAGAGCTACATTCCAGTTACCTGCAGCAGCTGGGAGTATGCTCCTTGCTGTGGCTGAAGCTGCCCCAGAGTCTTAGCGTGCAGGAGAACATGCTGGTGCAATCACAAGGCCAGGGTGTCTCTGTTGTCTTCTAATGTGCTGCATTGGTGGGTGGGGGACAGTGAGCTGCAGGGCATGGGCTGCTCCCATAGACCCCAGGGACTCTGGCTGCTTTTGCCTCTTCAGCTCAGAGAGGGGAAGAGCCAAAATGCAGGCTCCCAAAAGAGGAAAGGTACAAGAGCTGACTGGTCAGCAAGGACAAAACCCAGTACAGCTGCTCAGCCTCTGCCAGCACAGCAAGGATACAGAGGGTGTAGGGCAACAGGCAGCAGGTGGTCTGAAGGGACCAGTGTTGGGGAACACTCTTGCTTCAGTTTTGTTTGGATTTTTCTTCTTCTGGGGTTTCCTTTGTCCTGAAGGAAGGTGTAATGGTGCAGGTACCATGGCTCTAAGAAAAAGGATTGGGAGTTGGTTTTTTTCAATGCAGTTTTCACTTCAGAGGAAAACCTTTTTCTTTCAAAAAGATTTTCTGCCTTTTGCTCAAACCAGGAGGCTCCAAGATAGCAGCATAAACAAGGCCATTGTGGTTACTTATTGTAAGCAATAAGTAACCCTAAACCCTTAGGACTTAATCCAGGCATAAACTAATCTGAGCCCATATTAGGAAGGTAGCATCTGTCCTCACTTCCTCTCCCCAGCTGGTTTGTACCATTTCAGCTACTCTTTGACTTCATGCAGATAACCTCCAGGGTAGAGCTGGGATATCACCTTATCTCCCTGTGCTGCTGGCAGTGTACTTTGCCTCCAGCCACCACCAGAAAGGGCACTTTTCCAAGCAGCCACCTGGGCTGCAGGGCCCAAAGTCTGCTCCCGGTAACTTGAGCATTAGGTAGCGCAGCCTGTACAGGTGAGGAAGCCAGTGGGGACAGTCCTGGGATTGCCCCCAGGATCTTGAACAAACAAGCCACAAATGACAGAAGAATAAACGTATTAAACAATGTACAAGTGGGTGCCCCCTTCAGAAGGACGCTTGCGAAC